>NC_091792.1:8196818-8499848 GCF_041296235.1 Equus asinus
CATTTTACTTTGATAGCTTTCAAATCCAACTTTCCTCAGGAGCACTTACATAAAGGAAACGATGTATAATTCACAATGTTAAAAAAGCTCTTGAGTGGACATTTGGGATATTGACTAAGAAGAGCACTTTAATTTAGCAGCATGATGAATCAGGCCCATGTTATCCATAGAACAGGCAGTTCAGACATAAATTCAACATTTTACCTAGGTTTATCCTTATCTTCCTTCCTATTCACATCTATTTCAAATCACTGCACTAATATCCACTTGCTGGGTAGCAAAAAATGAATTGGATTTTCAGTGGAGAGAAATGCTTACATAGAGTTGGGATATGAGGGGATAGAGGACAAAGCATAAATAGAACCAGTTTTTTGCTACTGTTAAATTGCCTTGGAAAACATTATCAGTGTATGTTCTGTAATGCTATTGATCAGAGATTTCACAAATACATGTGTACGTCTCCTTTTCTAGTCTGTTCATTAATTCATTCTCACTAAAATTAATGAATTATTAAACATTGGATATGTGGTCTTAGAGAAAAATGACTTACACATTTACTCACTCAGGGTTCTTAGGATTATTAACTGAAAACATCTGGATGCACTCCAAACTATTCTAAGAAATTTATTAAATCAATATCAGGTAGCTTCCAGAATTGTTGGGGGGGCTCAGGACTAAGTTTATAGAAAAGAATTCCAAAACCAAGCTCCAAAACTAGCCTGATGAGAAAACAGATGCCACTATATCTACCACCATTAATATCAATAACATGCCAAATTGCAAATGCCTCCAGGATCAATGTTAATTTTGTATCAAGAATTAGATACTATACTGCTGACACCTTAAACCAGAGCTGTCCACTACCACACTGACTGATAAAATGGAAGGTACATGCAAAACCTGTTTCCTGATATTGATCAATCCCCAATTTAAGTAAGGCAAAAGTTTGTCAGATCACACACACCTAGGCGACACGCCCTCACTCTAGTTGCAGGGGAGGTTGGGAATTTGATTTCTGACTTCTAAGCTTGTAAGAGAGCACTCATAATATAGTGACTTCATGACTTTAGAGAGGCTACTCAAAAGATCATGGGATACAGCAACTGTCCACCACACCTGTATTTTGCATAACATCTCAAGAACACAACATATTAAAAAAAAACAAGCAAAGAATTTCAGGCCTGACAGAGACCTTAAAAGCCAACCACAATCCAGCCCCTTTGTTATTCAAATGGAGTCCAGGGGTTACCTATTCATTTAAGCTAGAGCTACACTTTGTTATTCCAAAGTAGGTGATGGTTTTTGTACTGGACTATTCAAAAACCAACTCTTATCTCCCCCAGTGCTATTTGTGAGCAGAGAATAGCTCCAGTGAATATGTAGGGAATTATGCTGAAGGGGGTACATCTGATGATTTTAAACAGTATCCAGACTGGCCGCAGCTGATACCGCCACCATCCAACTACCATTCCCCTCCCTGAGAGAATCTGCTAGCCAATGATTTTGTGGGTTGTTGCATGAGTTAGAGGGCTCCTGGAACACTTCTACTCCCCCTACCCAGCAACATACAAAATAACCAGTCAAATGCCTTGAAGGGATGGTTCAGAACAAAAACAAAATATTAATTGGATAAATATTATCTTTGGCATCTATTTGCCTTTCATTAGATTGGAACTGGGCTACCACTTCAGAGAGATGAGTGAGGGGAGGGTGTAAATGTGAAACTGTGGTGCCACGAGCCTGCTTACAATTAGAAAGAGAACCTAAAAAGTAATTTAGAAAAGAGACAGAGAGCCACAGTGAGTGAAGAAACAAGTGGTCTGCATGATGGTCATGCTTTCTTACTATGAAGGTAAGTTAGGGTGTCATTACAGAGTTCTATTTAATTTGGAAGTTTTGAAGGAACATATGCAGAGATAGAAGACTCCAGTGATGGAATTGCAGACACAAGCCTACTTCTGTTAGTTGAAACAGCATTATGTAAAACTGGGAAGATAATAAGCCCATATATTTATGATTCTCTCTCAGGAGATCTGACACAGTAAGTTACAGAACTATAGCAGTAATCATTTATTATCCAATCAAAGTTTCTATGATGTAAACAGAGAGGTTCCATAGCAAATTTAAAATGTTCCCCAAATCCTAACCTATGGACTTCTTATCAAATTTCTTATAGCTTCCTTCTTATTCTTGACATTAAGTGTCCCCATGTTTCTCTCTGGTTTTCAAATCTTTTTCTCTGCTATCAACTTCAGCATTATCCTCAGTGGAACATAAGACTGGACTCATTTCTAAACAGAGACAGAACTTTTAGAAAAAACAAAAAAAGAAACAGTCTGTCATTCGTTATTCTGTTGTGTGTGTTAGCAAGAGCTTTCATACTCCCTGACTTAGAATTAAAATTTTTCATTTGCAGTAATAATTTGAGTCAGACATTCACAGGTTCTAAGCATAAAAGTACAACTTTAAAACATTTTGGACTATTTTCAACATGAAAATAGTCAACCAAATACATTCCCTCTCTGCCAAAAAAATCAAAGGAAGTAGAGAGAGCTAATAAAGCACTCATTGGAATTGCAAGCATCATCCTGGCACAGTATAATACATAATGCAGTCACTGAATGGTATCCATCCTGCTAGAACTTTGGCTTCAAAGTCAGCAACGCTGTAAAACGCTTTTAGGAAGAAACAGAATAGAATCTGAGCAATTTCAGGCCCAAATACCTAGGTTCTTCTCAGCTTGAACTGGAAAGTGACAAGAGTGGCACAGAACCTCAAAGAAATGAAAAGGATCACAAAGTAATGTTCAACACACATTTCCCCATGATGGGGAAACAGTCTACTTAAGGCATAAGGTCAGTCATACGGTTTTCCAAAGGTAGATCTTTTCCTACAACCATCTGCTCTAAATGGAAGAATAGTTGCTTTCTCATGCAAAGACCAAAGTCAGGAAATCTGGTCATAAAATTAAAAGTAAATTCTATTGAAGAATGTATTAGGAATTTTGCAAGTGAATCAATATGAGGAAACTAAATGTAGGCATTAAAAGGTGTCATATGTCGAGTTTTCATAGGTTGGAAGACTATGTATGTACAAAAATACATTTTTAAAAAGTAATCTACTTATTCATTTGTTTATCTCTGCCAGCTTTTGGGGGTCCATAATCAAAAGGTAATTCCCATTGCATGTGGGTTTTGGGTATTTCCACTCAAAGGCAGCATCATTACAGTTGCCCCATTTACTTAGTTCTCTTACGAAGGCTACTTTCAAAGGATATGATTAAAATAGCCTAATATAGAAAACACCGTCAGTGCAGGGGGTAGAAAAACAGCATCGATTGTAACAGGACACCAAGTCCAATACCAGCAGTCACAGTTGCAAACAATGTTATTTGTAAATCAATTAAAAGCTGCATTCATAGAAAGCAGACACTCATTCAGTTTACCAAACATAATCAAATTACACTTCCAGGGGGAATTAATGTCACAGTATATTTGGTCATTACTGCAACTGTCATTTCCAACAAGATAAATAAAGTAACCCCAGGCCTCCAGAGCCAGCACTGAGAGACACAGCACCTCTGTGCGAGTGTGGGCTCTGCAGTCAGGATGCCTGGTGTACAATCCCAGCCTGGCCACTGGCTGGGCAACTGTGTGCAAGGGGCATAGTAGGTCTTAACTCTTTTCTTCATTTGTAAAAACGAACACAATACCACACTTAGCTCAGAGGGTCACTATGACAATTACACAAGATAAGGTATACAGAGCATTTAGCATCATGCCTGACATGTGACATACAGTCAATAAATTCTTAGTAGTTACATTTCAAGAATTAGGTGCAAAATTTTACAATCATATAACAATTAGAAAAGCCAGTGTATTATACATGTTTTATTAGAAATATTTCTGGAGAAAGTCTTTGCTTTTAAAAGTAGGGCAAAAACCACAAGCAGAAAGCATAGTCTGATCTGTGGCAGAGTCCTATAAAACTCTGATAAGCCTCTGCCAGCCTTCCACTGTTGTTCACCAAACAGCTGGCTTCAGGGTTTCTCCGTTCTTCCTTCCCTTTCCGATCCTCTACAGCTGTTCATATTTCCATAGGCATATTGTGGGGAACAGACAGTCTGAATCACAGCTGTGTCCACTGCTAGGTTCTGATACTTTTATTCAGGCTTATTTGACAAATGGGAAAAGGGATTAACTTTAAAGAGGGCCTGAGATTCCTCCAAGGAGAAAACTTTTTCCAAGAGAAGAGAGAACGGGGCAATTAACATTGACCCAGTAATAAAATGGAGAGTACGGTATGTTCTATATCTCTTTAGTGGGGAGAGAAACGTTGGTAAGTAAAATCTACAATTTTAATGAGGAGAGGAAAATAAATAGCAACATGGAACACAACAGGATAGTAAGTCCAATACTGGCAGTCACGGCTCCACATAATGCCATTCCCAAATCAGTTAAAAGCAGCATTCCCAGAAATGAGATACTCATTCAGTGTCTGCTTCCTGCAAAATTTTGACACTGAAGTACCATCAGCACTGCGCTGCTTTGTTTCCATGTACTAACTTAACAAATATTTCTTGAGCACCAATTTGTGCCAGAAAACTGTCTAGGTATTGAGGAATCAACAGCAAACAAAACAGCCTCTGACCTCACTTCCACCCATCTGGGAAGGCGGCCAAGGCATTCTCCCCACATCTGCCCAGAACCAAGTAGCGTTAAGGACTGCAATGTACAGGATCTTCAGCAGCTTAGAAGTCCAGCCTCTCCCCTACCCAACACACACATGTCCTTGGCCCTGTAACTATCCTCATATAATGGTGTACGGTGCTGAGCTGTGAAAAATCAGAGCAAGAAAGAAACAGAATCCTGGTCCTTATAGGAGTTTACTAAGCAAGGTGAGGGGTTTGTGATCACCTGGCGATGGTGTGACAGGCAAATACTTAAAGATATAATTGATAGCTTTCACAGCTGAGAAAGCACTTTTTCAAGTCTGACTTGTGAGAAAGAACTAACCAAAATCAAGGTCCTTCCTCCGATAAACACTGAGACTTCCTCTTGGTGAATAGGGGTGTCCACATGTACGTAAACCTAAGGCCAAACATTTCTGAACGCAAATTCTAAATCCAACTTAGGTGGCACGAATATTGTTATAACAATTTGACTAGTTATTATTAAGAATGCAAGAGAAGGTAAGGTCCATTCAAACCCTAAAATCTTTGGATTAGGTGGGAAATTATATCACAAATAATGGGCACTGTGATAGGTCCTTTACATATAAAATTTCTAATCCTCATAGCAATGTAAGGTGGTCTTATCTTCAGTTTTACAGATTTTGCTTTCAGAAAAAGGAAGGAAAAAGAACTTGTTTCTACAAACATAGGTAGCAAAACAGAAGATCTAGGATTCAAACACACGTCAGTTTTACTCAAAAGCCCATACTTTCAAACTAGTCTTCAAAAATGTTAATATGTTAAATTCTTATATTTAACCTTTAAAGGAAAACAGAATGAGCATAATGTTATTCAGGGATGGAGAAATGAGAAAATAAATGTGCCCTGAATGTGCTTTCTAGTTAGTACCTTTTTGGTTTTTATGGGGAACATGCATTTATGGTTTATCTGTAAAGTTCGCAATTTATTTGTAAAGATTGAGAATGGCCAAAGTGGGAGGGTATGTCTTTGGCAAATGTGAACACATGTCGGACTGACATTCTGCTGATAAGGAGCTGCACAGCCATGTCTGCTGGTAAGCTGGCACCTGTCCTGACTGGTTGGTACTCAGGCCATACTGGTTGTTAAACATTTAAAATATCATTCCTAGTTGCATGCTGTCAACTTCTGATTTTATATTTCCAACCCTTACCTCCCACTGAACTTCAGACTCAACTCCAATGACTTATTTGACATTTCCACTGGAAATCTACTTGGCATTTAAAATGTATGTGCCATAACTAGTCTTCTCATCTTCCTTCACAACATATCCCCTTCCCCTAGTTGTACCCATCTCAACCTGGGTCAACCACATCCTTCCAGTTTCTCAGGATTGATCTTTGACTCCCCTCTGTCCGCGACAACTCAAATCCAATCCACCATATATTCAGCTCTCTCCCCAAGACACATGCTGAATCTGACCATGGTGTTCCATTGCCACTGCTGCTGCCCCTCTTCTAGCCATTGATACCACAACTGCCTCCCAACAGGTCTCGCAGCCTCCAGTTCTGCCTTGCCCGCCCTCCAGCAACACAGTAGCCAGAATGATCCTCTTAAACGTCAGATCAGATTACTTCTATCCTCAGAGCATTCAAAGACTTCCCGTCTCTCTTACTCAGCTTGGGCTGCCATAACAAAATACCATAGGCTGGGTGGCTCAAACAACTGACATTTATTTCTCACAGTTCTGGAGACTGGGAAGTCCTAGATCAAAGTGCTGCTAGAGGGGGGCCAGCCCTGGTGCCTAGTGGTTAAGTTAGGCGCACTGGGCTTCAGCAGCCCAGGTTCAGTTCCTGGTGTAGATCTAAACCACCTGTTGGTGGCCATGCTGTGGTGGCATGCCACATACAAAACAGATGGCAACAGATGGCAACAGATGTTAGCTCAGGGTGAATCTTCCTCAGCAAAAAAAAAAGTGCTAGTAGATTGGGTTCCTGGTGAAGGCTCTCTTCCTGGTTTCCAGAAGGCTACCTTCTCACTGTGTCCTCTCTTGGTAGGGAAAGCTCTGGTCTCCCTTCCTCTTCTTATAAGGGCACTAATTCCATCATGAGAGCCATACCCTCATGACCTCATCTAAAGCCAATTACCTCACAAAGGCTCCACCTCAAATATCATCACACTGGGAGTTAGGGCTTCAACATATGAACTTGGGGTAGCCACATTCAGTCCATTATACCATCTCACTAGAAGGGAAAGTGAAGGTCCTTACCACAACCTACAAGGCCCTGTCACCTCTCTGGTGGCATCCCCTACAACCTCCTGCTCCCTCACTCCACACCCTGCCATGCCACACTAGCCTGTGCGCTGCTCTCAGCCAGGCAGACAAGCCTCCAGCTCACACGTCCTGAAAGGCTCTTCTCCTGGTGGTGCAAAGCCTGTTCCCTCACTTCCTTCTGGGCTTGGCTCACTTATCCCAATCTGACCATCGGCAGGCTTTATTCATCTATCCCCAGCCCCTGCCCCTGTGTAGGAGCAGTATAAGGGTAGAGATTCTGTCAATTCTGTTCACAGCTGCGTCGTAGGTGTCCAGAAGATGTCCTAACATGATGGAGAGGCAACAAATACTTGCTAAATGGATGAATAAATGACTAAGGCTGATTCTGTAGGCCAAGTGCAACTCTAAATCTACAATGATCTTCCCTACAAGTCTTGAAATATAGTTTTAAATCCAAAATGAAATATATCCTGTGTTTTGTTTTGCTTTTCAAAATAATGTAAAATAAAATATATCAAACAATAAAAAAGTTAAGTGAGAGTAAAGTATAAAAGGGGCTTATTCAAAGTCCCATTAGCAAGTTTCATAAACTTGTGAGCCCTTATCTTTCTTCCCTTGGTTTCACTCGTGTTTGGTTTCAGAAACCCTCATTGAAGAAGCTGAAAGCATTCTTTTGTCTTCGTTTGGGCGCACAATCAACAATCTTTAGCAGCAAGCAAACACTAATCCAGCTATTCAAGAGAGTCCCTTGAAATCTGTTGTTTATAGATTTACTGCGGTATAAAAATTGGACACAAATTGCTACAAAATATCTATCAAGTAAGATATAATCTGAATTCCTTTTCAGAAACT
This sequence comes from Equus asinus, assembly GCF_041296235.1. Lineage (NCBI taxonomy): Eukaryota > Metazoa > Chordata > Mammalia > Perissodactyla > Equidae > Equus > Equus asinus. The sequence continues at coordinate 8,204,597 of NC_091792.1, forward strand.
ATAAAAGTGTAAGTTTTTTGTCTGTAGCTTTGTTCCTAGGCCTTTACTGTGTAAGCCTGAGTTGCCTGGACTAAGCAGAGTTGAAATGCTCTTGAAATAACAATAAATTCTAAGTCTTCAGGCAAGGGCTCCCAATCTTGAGTTGCTTCCCTAGATCTACACCAGCTTGTGAACCAGGCGCAAGAAAGAACGGCAACCTTGTCCCTACCCACACTTACGTGGACGTACAGCTCTCCATCCCTCCCCCCCATCTAGTTCTGCACTGGTTTTCCAGTCTTTGTGCCTCCCAATTTGTAACTGCAGAGCCTGACCTACCAGTCGCTCTTCTAATTTCTGAGTCCTCTAAGCAGAAAGTATGAGCTAGTAGTGTACTCAAATAATTCTGTACGTTTGTTCAGGCATAATATAAAGAAAAAAATTCGGAGGAAGAAAAGGGAAGCCTGATTGGGAAGATAAGGTTGAAAGCTATGGAGTGTGAACAGAAACAGAGAAAACAGCTCTGGTTAGAAAGACAGGCGCAAGTGTGTGCGTGTGTGTGAGAGAGAGAGAGAGAATGTGAGAGTGTGGGAACCATAGAGTACAAGAAGGAAAATGAGGCAGGTGCTGGAGAACAGGAGCATGAGGATGATGGGTTGGGCAGAAAGGGTACTTACTCTCCTCTCTTCTCAGGAGTGAGTCCTACAGGGGACGTCTCCCCAGGGGGAAGGTTAGGTACTTACAAGGTGCAGAATACAAGCTTCTCTCAATTCTGCCAGGTGCACATTTGGGAGAACAGTTTGAAACTAGAAGTAGAGGCAACTGGATCAGTTTATGACCTTAGCAAAGAGAGATTTAAGAAAATAGAGGAATTTCACCCTCACTAAGCAGAAACCTGCTTCTAAAAAGCAAATTCATTAGGGCTATGCTCCTACCCAGCTGTCCTTCAGGCGACTCTAGAGAAAGTACTATTCACATATCCCCCAAATCTGTTCCAACTTAACTCAGCCAATAGGAATGCAAGGACTCAGAGAAACACAGGGACCATCCAACATGCGGTGTTGGGGAGAGAATGGCGGTGAGCACAGGGCTTCCCATGTGAAGTGAAAGGTAACATTTTAATCTACTTTCTCCCCTTCCCAGATGGCTAATGACCTAGCCTTACTGTGAATCAGCAAAAAATGATAACTATATAAAATGCACAGTAAGTTGTGAAAGCAATCCACAGAAACAGACATCACTGTCATACCATGGTGTGTGCTAGATTTAACGACAACCCTTCTTCTGCTGGTCCCTGAAGATAAAATATGAATGAGGTCCCTAAGGCCAAGGAGCTGGGTTGTGGGGGGCTATGGATATGGAACAGGTAATGAGGTTCCAGAGCTGCTGCCAGCCTGCACGGCGCCTCCGTGCAAACTAGAAAAGGGCAGCCCTTGCACCAGCCCCGCCTCACCCCCCATGGCCTTCCCCAGACCACCGTCTCAGCTGCCAAGAAGGCTGAGGGCTGATGTCAGAAATAAGCCCTAAAGAAAAAGGAGGAGATTATCCAGGCAAAGGGGGAGGGAGAAAGAAAGAGCATTTCCCACCAAGAGTGTAGGTGAAAAGGCATCAAGGAAAAATGGACAGCTTAGAAACTGGGGTGGAAGGAGGGGTGGTCTGTATGGCTAGCGAGCAGAGAACAAATAAGGGAACTGAAATGTGAAAGACTTTACAATGTTAGGATTTTAGAATTTAGCCTGAGAAACTAAGGAGCCATGGAAGGATTTTAAAGAGAGAAGTGACAGATCTGATTTGCATTTTTAAAAGACCCCCTTCTCAGAACCAAAGTGAAGAACTGAGAAGAGGAAAGGTTTATTAGAGCCCGGCCTGTGGTCTGTGGGTAAAGAGAAGGGGATCAACCTGGAAGCCATTAAGGAAGCTGAGGGGAGGGGAGTTGCTCCGTGATTATGTAAGTTGGCAAGGGAAAGAGAGGTGGACAGGGTGACATAAGGTTTCTGCTTAGGCAAGGCTATAAGGTGAGGCAGGGAACACAAGCAGAGGAGCAGGTTTGGGTGGCGGCTGGGAGAGGCAGGGGTGGAAAACAAGGTCCATTTTATACATACTATTACTATTAGAGTACCAGTGCAATATTCAAGTGAATATTCCAGTGAGTAGTGGGAAACGTGTGTGGAGAGGAATGTTGAACTATAAAAAATAGGTTGGGGAATAAACAGCATATTATTGAGATGCCCTGGCTAGATTAAGAGACAGGCAAAGGTAGAGAGCTCAGGAAGGACATTGAGAATGAGCTGTTAGAGATAAAAAAGAATCTAGAAAACACTAGCACTACAAAAGCAAAAGCAGGTGACTCACGCTTGCAACTGTCGAGAGACTTCAAGTAAGACCAGAACGTAAAGTTCCACTGAACTCAGTAATGAGGAGGTGATTGATAACCACGCTGAGAGAAGTTTCACTGGAACACACGAGCAGGAGCCTGAATGTAGGGGCTGAGGGAATGGAAATAGTGCTTCTTTTTCAAAAAGCATTCCCCTTTTCAAAAGGAAATAAGGGGCAATTACTTACACAGATAATTGTGTGTTAACAACTTTTACAATGTAGAAGAATGACTGCCCAGCATTATCCACAGAACTGACTCATTTCAACTTCCATGATCTGGGGACAACATTGTTCCTGCCTCTCTAAATCTTGTCCTTCAAGATATTCAGATCCATCCACTATCCTGCATAAAACAGTCCATAGACAACATGAGCCTGTCTCTTCTCTGCAGATCTAATTTGGGCACTTAATTACATCTCCTTTGAACTGTTGAGTATTTTCATGTGTAAGTGTCCTAAGTTTCTGCACAAGTAGGAACCTACTTGCATGTCAACAATACTTGGTACCGTGTTAGTCACATTCTAGCGCTCTATTTAAATAAAAAGCAATGCAGCTACACAGAGAGCTCTCGTGGCTTTGAGCAGAGGAGGAAATGAAGAACATAAGGCTTGTGTAGCAGAAACGTGGACTTTGGAATCAAACAAACGTATCTGAATCCTGGTTCCACCCTTTATAAACTAAGGAACTTCAGGCAAATTAATGAAGCTCTCTGAGACTCAGCTTCTTCCTCTGTGCAGGGCACACAGCAGGTGCTCACTATTTACTGAACTGACTCGAAAAATAGAGATAATATTAATACCTGCGGAGAGTTCTTGGGAAAATTAAGTGAGATAATTATGATAAGTGTTTAGACACAATAGGTTTCAGGCTACTGCTATCTAAGAGTCTATCAACTTTCTTCAATATTTCATTCTCTAGACCTCGCAGGGAAAAGATAAAGAACATGGGGGTCTAGCGATCTACGGGAATTGAATAAAAGTTTCCTGGCCCAAGGCTTCACTGGGGGTTTAGCTCTTTATAAGATCATCTGCACAACAATGCCTTGTGTAAACTGTGGTCCTTGAAAACCCGCATCAGAATCGCCTGGGGTGCTTGACTTAATAAATAAGTAAATAAACCAAAAAAAGCTAACAAATAAAAAAATAAATGGCAGATTTCCAGAGCCCACCCCAGGTCAACCTGCGATGCTGAAGCCCAAGAATGTGCACTTGTACCCAGGGAATCTGAGACAGATGAATGTTTCTGAAGCACCCACTGGCAGTCCGACTCACCCGTGACTGTGCTGTGTTCCCAAAACATCAGGCCACAAGTTTAGTTTCGAGTATTCGAATTATTCATTAGGATTCCTATTCAGGATGGGCTCTCCAGAGCTCCTTTTATCTCCAGGAAGCCATCATCTTCAAGCGGGGTGGCAGGTGAAGCAATGGGAGAGAGGGCTCCAGAGCTACTTCCCAGAGTTGCAGAGAATCAAGGAGTATCTGACCACTCTTGGAATCTCTACCCTCTTCCACTCCCTTGCTTCCCACCTTCCTCACACATGCGAATGCCATCAGAGGCAGAGGGCTGGACATGCTCAGGCTGAATTAAACCCAAACTGATGCCAAAGCATGCACTTAGAAGGGAACTTGCTTCAGAATCCCCAGAATCTCTCCGGGTCAGGTGTGGCAGGGGGAGAAAGGCTATTTATCTTTCCTCTCTTTTTTGTGCAATATTCACCATCCCACCTAAAGATTTTTCTTTTCCATAAAGAGGTTGTGAAACCATAGCTTTCTCCTCCAAGGCTGTCTTTGGGAGCTGGTGAGGACAAGAGGGATTCTTTGTATCTTCCTTCCACCATAGGACACCGGAAGATTTCACTCCTCCAGAAATACCTGGAGGCCAGATCCCTCTTCTTGATCTCTGAAGAAAAGGATCACACATTTGGTGGGACAATATACTCATGGAAGCAATAAGGAACTTACTGGCTGATACAGATGGAAAGATTAGTTTAATAAAATATCGCTTATTGGAATTTATATTTTCCGTTGCTTATTTCTTGAGTTCTTCACTCAGAGAGCTACTAGCCTTACAGGTTCTGAAGTTTACCCAGTCATTCATTAATATAATGACTTGAATATCATGTGATATTAAAACACTACATGAACTATTTCCATACCCTCTCAAGGCACTTTTTAAAAAGAAAGTTATCTTTAAGAATGAAGCATTGTCAAGAGTCTCTAATAATAGTAGAAAAACACTAAGGCAGTAAATTTGCTATTGGCAACTTAATAAAATCATGATACAGTTCGTGCTGGGTGAAGTAATGATCCACTCATGGTGATCATTCAAGTCCTCAGTTTACAAAATGAACATGGTGAAGGGTTAAGATATATCTGTGAAATAAGAAACATACTACAATTTAAAATTAACAACAAGAAAAAGAGAACACTATATATATATATATATATATATATAATAGTTATATATATAGCAGGAATTATCTCTGTTATATAACTCAAGGATTAGAAATTAAACAAACTACCAAATGAATTAAATCACAAAAGTGAAAATCTTTCTCAGGAGACCAGTTATATTTCTTCCATCTATATCCATTCAAATATATGCTAAAAAATGTGATGTTTCAATGGAAAGGGATAATTTTGTCTTCCAGGACATGAGAGGCAAGCAGGGCAGAAAAGTCAGGCAAGGACAGAAGCATTAGTGTGGACAGTCAGGAGTTTGGAAGGTCAAGGCCAGGGGAGCTATCACAGGCTGAGGTCACAAATAGGACCGTCTGCAAAGTCATGCATGGGGACTCATGAGCCCAGACTTCAAGTGTGTAGAACAAACGGTCCAGGGCCCAGAAAGGGCAAGTCAGAAGACGAGCGCCACGTCAGCAGTATCAATCACCAGCAAGAGGACAGGGTCTGGGACCGTGTTCACGGTTTTCTGAGGCCAGGGGACTCTGATAAGCCGTCGGCACAAAGCAAGAATTGTCGACCACAGCTGGCAGCTCGCTGTCTACATCTACACACAAGTTACTGAGTGGGAGTGGGTCAGGATCTCCCAGCTGAGCAGCAGAAACCAGCAGCCTTTCCTTCCACTGACCATCTTGATAACCTGCTGGAATGGCTCTGTGCCTAGATGTGGATTGCTTATTGCCCTCAGCAGGGGAAATTTCTGTTATATCTGAAAGGTTGACATGTTCAGAGTGGTACTGGCCTTTGAGTAATACCAGCCTCCTCGTCAGTGCTCACACTATACTGCCCCATTCCAAATGCACGGGGCAGAGTTTAAGGGGATCCAGGTCAGCTTTACAAGGGCAAATAGAGCTAAAGAATAGAAGGAATTTCCTCATGACATATTTGCAAATGAAGATGACTCTAATCTGTTCTCTTCTGTACTCACATAGAAAGGGTCCTCTCTTACACCAAAATTAGTTCATTCCAGTTTATACTCATTATTGTCACAACAGTTTTGTGTTATTAAGAAGGGCAAGCTCTCAACTGAGGCCATTCTACCTTCAGCTTCATAAAAGGTGCAGACCCTGATAGACCCAGGGTGTTTTGGGAAGGATGGAGGAAATGCTAGGTTCAAAAAGAAAAAGACGTCGGGGCCAGCCTAGTGGCTCAGTGGTTAAGTTCGCACGTTCTGCTTCGTTAGCCTGGGGTTCGCAGGTTCGGATCCCGGGTGCGGACATGGCATAGCTTGGCAAGCCATGCTGTTGTAGGCGTCCCACATATAACGCTGAGGAAGATGGGCACGGATGTTAGCTCAGGGCAAGTCTTCCTCAAAAAAGAAAAAAAGAAAGAAAAGAAAAAGACCTCAACGATATCAGAATGAACAGAAAAAAATAAAGATAAGATTCTGTCATAGTCATGGTTTAGAGGGCAGCAAACCTGTCAAATGAAGACAGAGCTGGCCTAGGTTATGCATAGGCTAAAACTTTTAAAGTATGGGACAAAGTCAGGGGTCAAAATTATTTTAGAAATAGCACATGTGTGTGTAAATTCAGAGGTAATCTGAAACAGATCATCAATTTTCAAGACTAAAGGAATAAAGGTAAGCTTTAAGTGGTGGCAGCTCAAGCTCTAACCCAAATCCAGCAGTCACAGGTTACCTGATGTGGTAGTTGGCCGATGAGACAGAAAGAGGTGGGCAGTAACTATCTAGAACCTCACCACAGGGTAAGACCCAGAGCCGGGCTGGAAGGAAACTGAGCAGCAGGGTCAGGCTTTTCATAATCACATTCGACCTAGAATCTAGAACAGTGCTAAATTTGAAACTGGAGTTGAAATGGCACTATTTTCCAGAATTAGAAGAATTCAGCAGTGGAAAGCCACACAGGTCATCAGATATGTTAGCTTCTATCCTCTGAGAATCAGAAAATACAAGGTGGCCAGGAGACAAAGATGAAGCAGTTGCCCAGGCCCAGGAAAGAAGGAATTAGGGAGTTCGGCAGATACCCAGAGTCCAAGTAACCCACACCGAGAAAGTCTCCCAGACTCTAAAGTAGGGCTTGGCAAACTACGGCCCACAGATCAAATCCAGCTCAACACCTATTTTTATACATTCTGTAAACTGAGAACAGTTTTTTATATTTTGACATGGTTCTAAAAAACAAATCAAGAGAAGAATATTTTATGACATGTAAAATTAAATAAAACTCAGATTTCAGTGTCTGTAAATAAAGTTTTACTGGAACACGGTCACGCCTATTCTTTTGAGAAGTGTCTACGGTTGCTCTGCGCTACAATGGTCACGTTGAATAGTGAGGACAAGAGATGGCATGGCCAGCAAAGCCAAAAATATTCACTACTGGGTGCTTCACAGAAAAAGTTTGCCAATCCTTGCTTCAGAGCATGGCTCCCAGGGGCCTTTAAAAGAATCACTAAGGACAGGACAGGCCTATCACACAAGCAGGAGTGAGAGACACAACCAAGCCTCTTCCTTCACTCAACAGTATCGTAATTCCATCTGAAAATGGGCTTTTGCTTGGAAGAGCAGAGTAGTCAAATTAAGGGCAATCTCATAAATGTCTGGAACGAGGCTCACCAGCTAGATCAGTAGGTGATCTGGCAAGGGGGAACAATCGGTGACATCTATTGGTAGTATAGTTCTGCTTCCTGGGGTAGCATTAAAATGCTCTCCAGGAAGGTAGGGAAGTAGCTAGCAGTTTTAGGTGTCCACCAGATAAAAAGAGACATGAGATCCTGACATTCTTGACAAAGACACCTTGGATTCTCCAAGTTGCATGGGAAATACCTCAAAGATCACCAAGGGGGTCTGGGCTAAGATTCCAGCCAGCAGGATGGGAATTTTGGACTAAGTGATAAGGGATTAGTCAGGAAGATCTGGCAATAAAAAGAAAGAGGCTGACTCGCGCGGGTCTTTGACCTGCCAAAGCAGGCAGAAGCCTTCTGTTTGCTCTCGGGTTTTAATAGTCTTCGATTTGGTGTGGGCTTGCCCTAGGCCACTGATACTCATGTTAGCCAGAAGGAAACCGACGTCCTATAGATGAATCCTGTGCTTGAACAAAACAGCTGTGTCACAAGTTAAAATGTGCATGTTTTCCTTCTAATTATATTAATAGAAGTGTTTCTTCCCCCTCAGATTAACTAAATTTAACTTAATAAAAATATATGCACCCATGCATTGTCTAATCCTTGCCACATTTATTTACTGAGCACAGACTCTACGCCAGATACCATTTTGGGTACAGGGGATACCTTAATGAGCAAAGTCCCTGCCTTCATGGGATCTTACATGCTCGGGGGGTGGAAAATAACCCAAACAGAAGTAGATATATTCCCATGGTAAGTGCTAGAGAGAAAACAGAGCCAGGAAGGCAGACTCGGAGTGTGGGGGGCCTGGGGGAGCGAGGCTGCTCTGCTGCACAGAGCTGTCTGGGCAGGTCTCCTGGTGAGGAGATGAGGAGACAGGTGAGCAGAGGCCTGCAGAAAGCTGCCGGCCTGATGGGAGGAGCAGTGCCCTCAGAAGGAACTCGGGGCACAGCTGAGGAAGCCCAACGAGCCCAGAGGGGCTGAAGCAGTGCCAGTGAGGGGGGAGTAGCAGAGCTAAAATCAGAAAGTAAAGGGGCGGGTGACCCCTGTAAGGGCCTCAGGCTACCGTGAGGACTCCAGGGCTTGTCCTCCGAGTGAAGCTGGAGCCACTGAGCAGGTTCTGGGCAGAGGAGAGACACGGTCACTCACACTGGCCAGAGGGATCCTGTTAAAATTAAGTCGGATGCTGCCACTTCACTATTTAAACACTAAAATGTTCCCAAATTAAAAACAGATTGCTGCAACGTAAACACTCTGTTCATTTATTGTCTCAAAAAAATAACATTTTCTAGTTTATGGAAAGCCTTCAGGAGAGAGTTACTTTTTTTTCCATTTGATGGGGAGATGCTTTGCAACTGTGACATCATAGTAACGCATCACTGATTCAGAATAATTGGGGACAAGACCTGTCAAAATTAGTTAAAAGAGGGAATTATTCTATTTTATTTAAATAAATTTCATTACCCTTCATATGTGAAGTAGGAATCAGGCCTGCCAAGGCTGCCTATGAAAACGTGTTTTAATGAACAGGTTTATAAAGGATTGCCATTAGCTTATGTCAGCACCAGTCTATGCTAGGTTGGCTGCTGCTTACAGTGCAATTTCTATGCTTCACTTTAATTAGATACCTCTAAATTGTTTCAAAAGCAGTTTACTCTCTTCACTAGCTACATATCTAAAATCTTACATTATTCATTTTCTTAACAAATTCTTTTTGGAAGAGGAGGCATTAATAACGTAAAGGTATAAACAGACAAATAAATGTGAAGTCAGCTCAGTTCCTATCTGTGGGTTTAATTCCCAAGTGAACTGGGGGCTATTTCTCCATTACACAGTCCAGCTGCATGCCTATCCCAAAATGCATTCTTCCATAAGATGGGAGTTGAGGTGGAGAGAATTGTGCAGATCTTTTCATATGAACTACAAGGTCATTAAGACTAACGTGAGAGTCACATTTAAAGACCTGAACAGAGATTTCTCCAAAGAAGATATACGGATGGCCAACAGGTACATGAAAACACGTTCAACATCATTAACTATCAGGGAAATGCAAACCAAAACTAGAATGAGATAGCACCTCACTCCGGTCAGAATGGCTGTAACTAACAAGACAGGAAACAACAAGTGTTGGAAAGGATGTGGGGAGAAGGGAACCCTTGTACACTGCTGGTGGCAGTTCAAACTGGTGCAGCCACTATGGAAAGCAGTATGGTGTATCCTCAGAAAATTTAGAATAGATCTACCATATGGTCCAGCTATCCCACTGCTGGGTATTTATCCAAAGAACTTGAAAACACAAAGGCATAAAGATACATGCACCCCTATGTTCATCGCAGCATTATTCACAATAGCCAAGGCTTGGAAGCAACCTAGGTGCCCATAAAGGGACGAATGGATAAAGAAGATGTGGTATAAATACACAATGGAATACTACTCAGTCACGAGTAATGATGAAATCTCCCATTTGTGACAACATGGATGGTCCCTGAGGGTATTATGATAAGTGAAATAAGGCAGAGGGAGAAAGTCAAATACCATATGATCTCACTCATAAGTAGAAGATAAAAACAACAACAAACAAACACATAGCAACAGAGATTGGATTGGAGGTTACCAGAGGGTATAATAGGGAGGGAGGAGGGCAAAAGAGGTGATTAGGCTCCCATGTGTGGTCATGGATTATAATTAGTCTTTGGGTGGTGAACATGATGTAATCTACACAGAATTCGAAATATATTATGATGTACTTCTGAAAGTTATATAATGTTATAATCCAATGTTACTGCTATAAAAACAAAATTTAAAATTAAAAAATGAAGACAGAAAGAAAGAAAAAAAAGATTTAGACCTAACCAACAAAAGCCAAAAAGCGTATAAGGACATTTTACTGTATTTCTTCAAAATAAGTTTTGTTTTAATATGAAATCTATGGTGCAAAGGTCCATATTTGGGCTCTATTGGTCTCTGTAAATACTCCAAACTATATGAAACATTTGGTGTCATATGCTATTTTATGGAGGGGAAATCTATAGCCTATAAAAGTTCATCCAAATGAGGCTCAAGATCCAAAAGGAACGAGAATCATTGTTCTAAACAATTCACAATGAAGATAAAATTATTTCACTAGAGAATTACTTCTCTTTTATCTCCATCTGATTCTTGGGAGGTGTTCTCATTTTACTGGAATGTCAACTTACATAGTTTTCAATAAAAAAGTTTCATTATACAAATATCCTTTTCAAATGATTTAGAAAAAACAAAAGTCTAATCCGTGACTGTATCTTATTCACGGCTGACATTTAAACTAGTTTTTTGTTTTTCTACTTTTTTCGTTAAAAGGGAATATTTTAGAAACTTTTGCTCACAGATAGTCTATGTGAGTATCATTGCCTGCTTGTTCTTCATTTAAGGCGACACACTGACTAATTTTTTTTATAAAAGGAAACTGCCTGGGTCCAGAGCTTAACCAAACAAGGCTGGCTGTCTTATTGTTGTCACTCCTACCTTAAATCAGGGTTTCTCAGTCTCAGCACTATTAACATTTTGGACCAAATTCTTTATTGTGCGGGGCCGTGTTGTGCACTGTACAAGGTTTAGCAGCATCCATGCCCACTACTCAGTGGATGCCACACGGGCACCCCGAGTTGTGACAACCAAAACATGTTGCCAAATGCCCTCAGGAGGAGGAGAGAGCGAAGGGGACAGAATCACCCCAGATTGAAAACCTATCTTAAATCAAGGATCCTTTAACTTTCTGGGGGGAAAAAAATGGGCTTACATCATTTCTCTTGTCCATATTATGAACATATTTTTAGAAAGTGACTGGAAGATGTAATTTAATTTTGAAGGGCAGATTTATATAAGGAATATCAAAAGAAAAGGTCACGGGAATAATCTACACAGATGAGAATGACATTTGAAAACCATGCTTTATCAAGAGTTCTTCTTTTGGAAAGTTCCTAACAAATAAGTTTAAATACATATTTGTGTTACCAGCTTTTAAATGAGAAATTGTTTGAGGGATGGCAATTGGCTGAAGAAAAAACATGATCTTCAAATTGGTAACTTCATTATAGCTCCAAGAAAATTAAACCTGTTAAGAAAACATAGTCTTGGTATTTTTCTTATAGTTATAAGAGTAAAAACTGATGTAAGCCTATCTAAAATCAACACATTTGAACTATTATTCTAAAAATGAAAAAAAGTCAATAATGCTTTTTTGTATACTTCCAAATATTTTGTCCCCCAAAATAACTTCCTTTTATTCATCTAAAATAAAATTTCAGTTATTTTATATATAAATTGTTGTAAAGCACATTCTGAATAAAAATAATCCAAGAAAATTATTGTTACTGCTCTTAAAAAAAAAAAACTTTTCATGCTTTTTACAAGTAGGCATTCACCATCATGTCTGGGTGCATCTATCTACTCTCAATACCCCCGAGAGGGGAATGTCTCCAGAATACATATTCACACACTCTGGAGCTATATGTGATGTCCCACATGTAAATCAGACAGGACATATTCAAATTAAAGTAATTAAAATTTCTGAGACAAAAGCAGATACATGTTTGGCTAAGGCATGAGGGACCAGGGAGAAGTGAGCCTTCCTCTGGTTGACCGAACACAGGAGAAAGAGCATTCTAGAAATGCAAAACCACAGTTAGGTGGTAGAGTTGGTGCAGCAACTATCTGCTAGTTCAAAAGATACTTTGAGAATCCAATTTGACTGTCTTGACTTTCTCCATAAAAACAAGGACCCAAAACCAAGGGGCTCGCTACACTGAAGTCTTGGTCTAGGAGGGACAGTCATAACCACTGCCAACTACTTCCATCCTCAAGAGGAACACCCAAATGACAAGAGGCTTACAGTTTGTAGCAGAAAGTAAATGATTAGGGTTTTAGCTGGTATCATTTGCTATTTCTATTTTTCCTTTTTGGTCCATGGTCCCCCAAAATAGGTATTTCATAATCTTTAAAAAAATAATTTCATCATGTTCTCAAACCAACGAAATTTCTGATTTCTCGCAACTTTCTCTTCCTCCTTTGTTCCCAATTCTTAAAGGGATGAATATGTCTCTGGTCACTCAAACTGGAAACCTGAGAGAAAGCTCCTTCTATCCCTTGTACCACCATTTAACTGCTGCCCAAGATCTTCTGATTCTACCTTCACAATGTCTCTGGTGTCTTTGCCCTTTTTGCCATCTCTGCTCTCATTACCACGGCTTAGGAACCCATGATGTCTCATACATAAATTAATTCAGAAGACTTTCAAAGGCTCTTTCAACACCAGCTTCTCCTGAGTATCAACAACTACACTTATTACTACCAAATTTGTCTTTCAGAGAAACAGATATAATCACGAGTCACCTAAATGCATCTTTAATAATTCCCCATTTTCTACAGATTAGAGATCAAATTCCTTGGCATCAAAAGTCAAGAGTCTTCACTATTATTCCCAATCAAACTTCATGGCCAACACACACATTATACTCCAGTCATTCCTGATTTTCTATCATTCTTCGAGTGTGACAAGGGCTTTTCCATCTGATGTTTTCCTTTCGTTGACCTGTCTTTCTATAGTGCTATTGAATCCAATCCCTACTTCTTTTTGTCTTTTTTGCTTTTTGGTGAGGAAGATTAGCCCTGAGCTAACATCTGTTGCCAATCCTCCTCTTTTTGCTGAGGAAGATTGGCCCTGAGCTAACATCTGTGCCCATCTTCCTCTATTTTATATGTGGGATGACTGCCACAGCATGGCTTGATAAGCAGTGCAGAGGTCTGCACCCAGGATCTGAACCCGTGAACCCTGGGCCACCAAAGCAGAGTGTGTGAACTTAACCACTGCGCCACCAGGCTGGCCCCCTAATCCCTACTTCTTCAGGACAAAATTCTGTTCATCACACTATGTATTTCAGTTAAAATTCTGACCTTATTCCTTAGTGCTCTCATGGCACCTTGGTAATGGCTTCCTTATAGTATATAACCTCATTGAATTTTAGTTGCATACATAATTATCTGTCCTCCTAAAAATGTGAACACCTTGTGGTCAAGGATTATGTCTGAGTTCATCTTTGTAGTCTTTCAGTATTTTAATTGCAACAGAGTTAGCACTATTTAACTCAATCAATGCTTAATACTAATCATTGGAAATCTTCTTTCATTTCCCCTTTACCCAGGCTGGTAGAATTCTTTCGTTCTGGAATCAAATGTTGATATTAAAAAAACTCATGTAATGATTGTTTAAAAAATTAGAAGAAAAAATAAAGGATGGAAATAAATCAGTATATTTTCTTTATTATATAAAATATATTTTATATATATAAAATATAAAAATAAAAAATATTTAAAAGTTTTTTAAAAGATAATGTCAAAGCTAATCAAAATACAACACTGTCTCACCACTTCAATTTTAAAGTGAGAGCTTTGCTCTTAATGAAAAATAAATTAACAAGGCATAGTTTGTTTTGTTTACAAATAATCCAACTCAAATTCATCTGAATATGCAAAACCACTGATACTTGAGGAGATTATAATTATGGATATCCCTAGGGGGAACTGTTTATATAATGTAAGATTCCAATTAAATATTTGTAAGTAAAATCATTCATTTTCCGAATAGAACAAACTAAAGACTTCTTATATTTGAAAATAATGGACTCACAAAAATTATTGCCACTTTCTTGGGTGATTAATTTTGTAGGCTACAGAAATTTTTCTTCTTATTCTAACACTTTGGTTAAAACACACAATAAATCCATTACCAAAAATTGAAAGTAATCTTTGAACCATGAACTACTGAACTTCAATACTGTGAACAAAACATTACCAAAGAATTTTTGTCATATCTTAGAAAATACATTGTACATTACCACTGAAACATGAGAAGTAAAAAGGTATTTTAAGAAAGGAAGAATTCAAGTGATATTACTGTATGTATCTATTTCCTTTCCTTCAACACAGGCCATTAGCCTTTTAAACTAAATAATCAAGAAAATTAATACATCAAACAATACTCTGACACAATCATCACTCCACGCCAAGTGCGTTAGAGTTGGGTCGTCTTTGTTAAGCAGATGAACTATAAATCAAATTCAAAGAACAAACACTTCTACCTGTGGAGCATTTTTAAAGAAAACAAATTCCTATTTAAAAATTTATAAATAATGGGAATACAGAGCTGCCTTTCCTAAAGTGGCAACTTTCCAACCACACTAAGCCACAACTAGCATTATAAAATGCTAGAAGTAAATGTTGTAATTGAACTCTGAATGACACTTTCAAAAGTCATCTCAAAACCCTAACTTGGCATTCCTGTGTGTACTCTATTAAGACAAGTTATGAGCAACAGTTGCTTAAAACAACACACCCACCTGAGGCTTATCTGATCTTAGAATTCATCACCCCATAAGAGTCCTGTCCTCATTCCTTTCCTACAGTTTAAGGAATAGTTTTTAAAATTTGTTTTATCATGTTACACATCACATTCATTACTGTTGTTGGTTTGTTTCCTTAACCTTCATTGTTTTCTGACAAATATTTCATTCATTTTCCTTATTAATGGGAGAGGAGAGTAAAAGATTGTCTTGCAGAGCAAGTAAATAATTAATTCAGGGTCAAATACCACCACTTAAAAGATTTTTCACCAAGATACTAAAAATTATTGTCACGAAAATATAATTAGTTCTATAATATCTGCATTTGCCATATTTCAATAATCTTATGCTGCTATTTCCCCCTCTGGAGTAAGAACTAAAGATAAATAGTAAAATTAAATAAGACCTCAAGGAAAAGATCTCAGTCTGCTGTTGATACAGTTTTGAGATTCTTTTCTCTACTTATTAAACAACAGTGTGGCTAATCCAGTTAAACAGCAACTTAGGGGCAACAAAGTGTGTGCTGAAGAGCATGGACTGTGGCATCAGGATGTGCAGGTTTGAATCCCAGCTCTGCCACCACTTACCAGCTGTCTAACTTTGGTTAATTGTATAACCTTTTTGAGCTTTAGATTCCTTGTCTATAAAATGGACATAAAAATGGCACTTTGTTTGAGGATGAATGCATGGAAAACACTTAGAATGCCAGTGCCTGATAACACAGTTAACAGTTTCATTATTAATTCTAGTGACAAAGTTCACTGGAATTCCAACCCAAGTCTTTTTCTTTTATTCAGCCCATCTTCCAATCTGGCCACAATAGCTGACTGCAGGTAGGTTTATTTTTATTATCAAAGCTATCAGAAGAAAGGGAACAGAGCAAGGTCTTTTGAGGGATTAAAAGGCTCCTGGCTCTTCTCAGGGCTTCCTGCTTGCACGGGCTCTTCTTGCATTTGGGGAGGGAGGCAGTGGAGAAGGGATTCTGCAGAACTCAAGCCCCAGTCAAACAAACGAACAAAGAAACAAAAAGGTGCTGGTAACGTGTGGAATTATTTCCCTTTCAAGTTTCAGTTCAGGGCCTAACTCTGGGCCCAAGAAACTGTTATAAACTTCCAACACTGTTGGGGGATGCTATGCTGAACCCAGAGAAGACAGAACAAAATGGAAATTAAAACAGGATCAGTGGGAACCTCAGGAGACGTATTTGAGGAAATATGCATTGATGGGTCAAAGTGTACTATCCAGTGAGTAGAAATGGCAAACTGTCCTTCTTTTGTAACAGAAGGACCATTTTTAAGTCTAAATGATAAACTGTCCTTCTTTTGTAACAGAAGGACCATTTTTCTCTACAGTTTCAAACAAAATCCACTTACTTCTAATATAACTCAGGAACTGGCTCATTGATAGATGGAAAAAATAATTTATTTACAAAGGAACTAACAGCAAATGGACTCAGATCCAAACTCATCAATTAAAAGAGAATTTAAAATGTTACCCTGACTCTACAGTTTTTAAATCTGTATTTTATCTTTCTACTAAGTTGTTTACTTAAAAAGATGATGAATTTAATTTTCAACCAAGAATTATAAAGGGTACGTCATTGGCACCATATTAAATGAACAAAAGGAAAAAGAAAAAGCTAGATTAAATAACAAATATTTTTGAAAATATTTGCTGGAGGGAAAAAAAATCTCTGTGTGCTGTTTCTCACATTTGTTAAAAGAGGATAATCAATTCCGCAGACATTAAGATATTCTAAGTAGTAATTTAGCCTTCACACCAAGTAATCAAGAAAAAGAGGCGAGATTTCATCACACAAAGAGTGAACATAAAACAAGAGTACTTTGCTGTTTACTATTCAATAGGGTTAAATTACCTTTTATCTGTTGGAGAGTCACTACAGAAAGCTGCTTAGCAATAAAAATTACTTATTTTTGTATAATTACAAACTGTGATGAATATTAGGCATAAGCGCCAATAATGGAGGAGAGCATAGAGAAAAACTGAATAAGCATGACTCTTGGAATGTTGCTGAATTTCTCACAACATTGAAAAAGACTTTTGACCGTCATTCGTAAAATCGTTAACTGCTTCTCAGTACACCAATTAACCTTCACTCTCCACTCTGTTCCCCTTTCCCACGTGACTTTTTCTTTCAGAGGGTTCAAACTGGAATACTGTAGCAATAGACACGCAGGGCAATTTAATCATTTGATAATTACTGGGAATATTTATGACTTAATATTTACTGAGTTTAAGCTTATACAATGCAACTGGATTGGTTCCTTATATAAATTCTAGGAACCTGGAAGAGGATTGCATTCAGAGTAGAATAAAAAGGTAACATTTTGTTAAAACAAAAGAACAAACAAACAAAAATGACTGTTAATTTTGTCTTGCAAAAATCAGAGGTATGATATTTGACCCAAGAAATTTTTGCAAAGACTAGGGAGATCCAAGACTGAGATTAAAATCATACTTTAAGGTATAACACCATGCCTCCAAGGTCAGGGAAAAAGAAGAGACACTACATGCAAAATGAGGTCATAAGCAGGTTGTGCATTTTTCATCCCTTTGGAGACTTGTGTGTGACCTTGGGCATATTACTCCCCTACTGAAATCGCCAGACTCTATCTGCAGAATCTAGGTTGGGCTCAGATAATTCTTAAGCACTCCTCCAGGTGTGCACTTTAGGAAAAGGAAATTATATAAATCCTAGATGCCATAAATTATCACTCATAGGCACAGGAAACCTGCTTATACAGAAAGTAAAGGCTTTACATATTCTTTAATGTCCACCTGTCAGCATATGTAATTTTATGTGTCGTTAGATGCTATGTGTTGTCAAACTATAAACTTGCTCAAGCAGAGCAGCTTTCTGAGACACAGCGGTTCCCCTCCAGGGTTACTACCTAAGGTAGCTAGGTATTACTTATGTTCTCCAAAACTTACAAAATTTCTTTTCTTGTATTAGTGTTAGAAGTTTTTAATTTCATGTTTATCCTATATGAGGGGAGGATTGATTTGAACCAAAAACAACTTCAAAATTCTCCTTGAAAGGAAACACGAATACCAATGCTTTTTCAACCTTGTTGCTTCAAGTCAGCTTCCCTAAACATCAGTACCTATTTACACAGAGCGAATCAAGAATTCAGGTTTGGCAATGTCATTAAAGAACTATAACTTTGGGGGTCTGGCCCCGTGGCTGAGCGGTTAAATTCGCGCGCTCCGCTGCAGGCGGCCCAGTGTTTCGTTGGTTCGGATCCTGGGCGCGGACATGGCACTGCTCATCAAACCACGCTGAGGCGGCGTCCCACATGCCACAACTAGAAGGACCCACAACGAAAAATATACAACTATGTACTGGGGGGTTTTGGGGAGAAAAAGGAAAAAAATAAAATCTTTAAAAAAAAAAAGAATTGTAACTTTGGATAAGTCATATAGATTTGGAAAATTTTAGTTTCCTCAATTATTAAAACAAAAATTAAGAGTTTGTACTAGATAATTTATGAGATCTCTGTTATTGCAATATTATGGTTCTCATATATATATTATATATAACATATGTGATATATACACTATATAGCTATATTATATTTTATTATATTATATATAATACATAAAGGCTTCTGAAATGTTTTCCCACTGTTGAGTATATATCTTTCAGGAAGAAGTCACTAAACATTAAGAAATGATTAATTAGGTAGTACTTGGTAAGTAATGCTCCATAATAATTTCCTCAACTGTTTATTTACATTAAATATCTTCCAAAGTTTGTTAATTCCTCACCAAAATGATAAGATGCATTATCTAATTCTAATAATTCTCAGAAGGAAATAAAACGATAAATATTTTCTCTGCTTTACAAAGAGAGCAACTCGTAGTGAATGAGCAGATGGGATGTGCTTCAGCAGTCCACAGAGCAGACCAGTGTCAGAAGCAGCGTAAAGAGGGGTCCACGGGGTCTGCGGATTTCCCATTAACACTATGTATGTCTTTAATTTTCTGTTACACCTCAAAATAATATACGAGTGAGTGTTTATGTGTTTTGGGGTGGTGGCTGGGTGACCTGGTAGGAAGAAGGCAATCATTCCCACGACCGTTATCATGCGATCTCAGGAAGGTTAACTCATGGCCCCAGGGTCCCAGGGCCCCAGGGCACTAACCCAGACCAGACACAGAAAGGCCACCTGGCCCTTCCTCTGGCTCTCTAGCTGCTGGGGTCCACTGAGCCAGATCAGTAAAGGCTTACCTTGCAAGGGTGACAGTGATCTTCTACAAATATAAATGTTTTTTCAAACTTTCAAAAAACTAAAGTCTACACAAAGGTAAATTCAGGTCTTTAGAGAACAGGATAGCCCAGCAACAAAATACTTCATCCTGCAAAATGCACAGTTGTCTCAAATATCGATCTCCTCACAAATAAAGGATCCTAAGTGGATAACTTCTCACTTGGGACATCACATGAGTCAGATCAAAGTTCCCAGTATTTTCTCTTTTCCTTTCCTGGTCCAGTTCCGTTCAGATTCATAGAGTTGGATTAAGTGCGTGTTTTGGCTGTCTTCCTAGTTTTCTCCTCACTGTTTTTAGTTACTTGGGCTTCACCACAGGTTTCAATAAATTCGTTAGCACTAATGCTTATCAAAGATCAAGCACAAAAACAATGGAAATATAGAATAATTTTGAGGACAATTCGGCTATTACCTCAAATATTTTATTTCACTACTTTAAAGGTACTTTCCCCTTACTTAGTAGATATGTTGACATACAGCTCAAACTATTTGGTTTACCACAAATTTGTTTTTGTGTCTCAAGAGAAAATAAACCCATTATATTAAAACAAAAGATGGACATAATGATGAAAAATAAGCTAATTAACAGAAGCATGAGGTAAGATAGTCTCTCCAAATTGCTTCAACACCTCAATGTTAATGTGGAGTTAGCTATAATCTTCCCACTTTGGGGTTCAAACAAAATCGTCTGGCTAGCTGCTCTGAAGGTGGAGCAAAGATGGAGCTGCTTAGGAAATTGCCTGCACTCCCAAATTTTTTGGGCCAAAAGGTCCATGGTGCTTACCATAGACTATGTGGACCACAAAGAATAGAGAGCCAGCCTAGAGCTATTTAAGTTCTTACCCAAGAAGATGGAGCTGAGGGGCACTAGGGTGATAAACACTAGATTCTGATGGAATTCTGGTGAAGCACTAATTATTATCCCTAATTCTGTTTATGTGACTGCAATCCATTCTATACACAGCAGATAGAGCAAATCAGATTATGACACACTCCTCCAGCTGAAGATCCTTCCACTAACTTCTCCTTGCTCTTAAGAATAAAACCCAAACATTCCAACCTAGTTTACAAAGCCCCACGTGGTCAAGCACCCAACCAGCCTTCTGACTGATCTCAGGTCATCTGACTCTCTCTTTCACCCATGGCAGGTCACACGCTGGTCCCCAACTCTTCCCATAACAACGAAAGCTCTTTCTGCCTACAACCCTTTCTCCCTGAGTTTTCATTATGGTTTCTTCCTGTCATTTGGATATCAGTTTAAATATGACCTCTGCAGACCTATCTTGACTGAAGAACCACTCGAAAGTAGTGACAAAGACTCTCTCCTTGACCAAACTTTAGACAGCCTCCTCTGAGCCATCTTTTCAACTAAGGCTTGTCCTTAGGGGCAACCTGCCTAAGCTAGTCTTAGCAAAGAATCCTGCTAAGTCAGTCTTTCATATCTGCTCACCCTTGATATCTGGTCAAGTTCCTCATCACCCATCCTTGATGTCTAAGTCCTTCGTCTGCCTTTGACAAGAATCTTATTAGGCCAGTTTAGTAAGAATCCCCCTACCCTTGATATCTCCTCTTAGTAATTTTCCATCTGCTGACCCCTCATTCTGCTCTTTGGCTATAAATCCCCAGCTGTCTTTGCTATATTCAGAATTGAGCACAGCTCTCTCCTCTACTGCAGTGATACTGAATAAAATCTGTCTACTGCCTTTAACTAGTGTCTGATTCTGTTTCTCTTTGACAGCAGCCACCCAATCCCCTGGTATCAAATTACTCTATTTTAATTCTCTATATAGACCTAATTCCTACGACATTATTATGGTGGGTTATTTGTTTATAGCCTATCTCCTTACACTAGGGTGCAAGGCTTTGGGAAAGCAGGGGCACTGTCTCTCTTGATCATGGCCTCATCACCAGTGTGTTGAGTATATAACACGGCCTGGCAATGGCCACACACTCAATAAACTTTGTTCAGTGAGACAACTAAAAATTACATTTTCATGGTTTATCTAATGGGGTATGAAAATGCACACAAGAGAATGCTGAAAGCTGGCATACTCATAAGATTTATTATTAAAAGGCAGAAATGAATACAACGAATATAAAAGTTGTGCCCTCTGGTTTCTTCTTCATACATGATTGTGTTTTCCAAATTTTCCACTAAGTTGTGTGTATTACTTTGAAAATCAGAAAAACATAAAAAAAAACACTGAAGAAAAGAAAGTGGTTTAGTGAATCACCACTTTTATTTGGTTTAAAATGTGTTTTGTAAAAAAATAAAAAAATAAATAAAATGGGTTTTGTTGGGAGAAACCTTTTACTTGCCCCAAGTTCTCAGATATCGATTCTGTGCCAAGAGAAAGGCACATAAAAAAATTAAAATCTAACGAGCAAATTTTCACAGGACAAAAAATTGTCAAAAATAGTATTTCCTTCCTTGAAGTTCTAACACCTGACAGATTTTAAGAAAATCAGGCAAATAATAGAACGGCAGAAAGAAGAGGATAAGGGCCGTGCATTCCTTAGATACCATGTTATCTATTTCAGGGAAATCAAGACCAAATGCTGTTTTCCCTGCTAACCTCAACCGGTCAAGTACAAGTGATCTATGTACAACTGTTACCGAGGGAGGTGCAGTGATCCCGACAGCACAGCAGCACTCTGCTCAGCACACCCTGTGCAGCCCTGCTCTCTAGTATCTCAGACGTCCACTGTGGCGTCTGTCTTCAAAACACTCCTGCTTTATTCACTGCTGCTTAGTATTTTATGACAATTACTGTTGTTGTTGTTGAATCATTTTTCTTTACATGAATAAAAATGACATTGCCAGGTTACACGACATGGAGATCCACCAATTAAGATAAGATAAAACGAAAACTCATGCTCATTTCTCCAATTAGAAAAAAACCTTTGGTGGAATCTACTGGACAAGCTCCTGCCTCAGGGCCTTTGTACAGGCTGTTTGTTCCCCCTGTCTGTAAAGCTTTTTTCCCCAGCGAGCCAAATGACTTGCTTCCTCTTGTCTTTTAGATCTTTACTCAAATACTACACTCAATGAAGTCATCCAGACCAACTTTTTAAAATTGTAATCCCCAACATTCCCAATTTCCTTTCCCTGCTTTCTTTTTCTCCTCAGTGATTATTACACTCTAACATCCTGTATTTCATTTATTGTCAGTCTGCCCCAACAACACAAGCTCCATGGAGGCGGGAATATTGGTCTGTTGAGTTCCTACTGCAGTCCTAGAATATTAAATTTGTTGAGTGAATGAATGACATGAGTGAATTTACCACTGTTATGATTTTTGAGACTATGTCTTAGAAGTTTAATCTATCTGTGACTTATACTCTGAAGTCCAGGATCACTAGAAACCTCTCCTGTGGTTAGAAGCGGGGTCTGAAAGTTCAAGGACTTGGATTTCCACAGTTGCATTTGTACTCCTGAAATCTTCAGAGAAGAACACCTCAAGTGAGACAACCAAGCAGTCAGGATGCTGGCTGCCATGGACCCCTGAGAAAGTACATCTTGTGTCAGGGTGCGTTGATGGTGCTGTCTGTGTCACAAACTTTAGAACTTTCTGTAGCATAAAACTTCCTCCCTTTTTGGGAAGGTTATTTTGTATGGGGTGTCAAAATGAAAATTGTTCTTGTTTTAGTTTGAGTGTCCTTAGAATGTTTGACTTTGGTGTCCTAGAGGAAATGGAGGTAACTAGTTTCATTATCTACAAAAATTGAGTTTCATAGAAGGACTCTGATTAATAACAAACCAACAACTCTCCTTCAGAAGAATAACAAGTTCAGTAAACAAAGATTCCATTTTATCTTAAACCTTAGCAAAAAGTACTCTTTGAACTATAGTGGGTCATATTTTGTAATTTCTCTTTAGCTAATATTATGGGCTGAACTTTGTCTCCCCAAAATTCATGTTCAAGTCCTAACTCTCAGTACCTCGAAATAGGACTGTGTTTGGAGACAGGGTCTTTAAAAGGGTAATTAAGTTAAAACGAGGCCATCAGAGTGGACTCTAATCCAATAGGACTGGGGCCCTTGCAAAAAGGAGAAATTACACGAGAGAGCATACCGAGGGGAGACCACGTGAAGACAAAGGCAGAAAAGGGCATCTCCGAGCCAAGGAGAGGGGACTTGGATGCAAGCAACTCTGCTGACACCTTGACCTCAGACTGCTAATTTCCAGAATTGTACGGCAATAAATTCCTCTGATTAAGGCACCCAGCTGTGGTGCTCTGGCAGTCCTAGCAAACTAACGCAGCCAACCAAGAAACGCCACAGACTTTTATCAGAGTGAAATACTTGTGACGAGGTAGGTTTACATTTCAAAATGGTGTTGTTCTCTCTCCAAACCAGAAGGCTCCTCTTAGACAGCTGCTAGTTTGTTAATGCTTCAGATTTACTTGGCAGTGTCTATTCATTCATTCAAGAACCTAAGAAGTATCCACAAAATGCAAGATACTAAAAGCTTCAAGGCAGGAATAGAAATTAAATGGTCCAATACACAAAAATAAAAGAACTGTAAACCTTCTCAGTAAATGATTTTGCTACTTCTACAGCATTACCACTCCCTCTCTACTTCTATATCAGAAATACTTAGGTTGACAATAAACCAACAGAGCTGGGACAGTAATATTTTTCCAAAATAATCAAACCTGATGTCACAGAATCTAGCTTACATTTATATGCATATTTTTCATTCTTTGTTTTTCTTTCCTTTGTTTCTTTCTTCTATTTTTCTTACACATTAATGTTTTTATTTTGAACATTATCACGCTTTTCAGAATTCATGAGGGAGAATATTCTAAAATAATTTTACTAGTTTGTGGAATTGAATCAATGACTGCAAGGTAAACTTTTTACCAGATAGGTGAAAAGTAATTGAGCTGACTAAAATAATGGCATCAGCCTCACCTCTCCACGCTCCAGCAGCACGAGCAGCTGAACAACCCTTAAAGGCACATACAAGCACCATTCAACATACCTTAAATTATTTTTAAAGGGTTAGTATATACAGAACTGCTACCTTTTGAAAAACTGTAAAGAATAAAAAGTAACCAAGACCAAAAGTTAGTAAACTTTTTGTTAACAGCTGCAAATAATCTAGATTATTAAAGTAACATTTCTTAATTGTAAAAATACATAAAACTTTAATATTTAAAATCCATTGGAAACTTTTCCTTACCAATATTGGGGTGCTTCAAAAGACGGCAGATTCTAGCTTCCCTTTCCAGTTTCTGATGATCTGTTTTAAACAAAAACAATAACAAAACACAGAAAAATAAATCACAATGTTTAGCAAAAAAGATTAAAAGGCAGCATACCAAAATGACATAAAGCCTTTACATTTACTTAACCTGTGATTTATTTTTTAAAAAGTGATCATTTGAATTTGGAATTAGGTGAACACAACATAATTCAACAATCTAATTTTCTTTCTTTCTTTCTTTCTTTTTTGAGGAAGATTAGCCCTGAGCTAACTGCTACCAATCCTCCTCTTTTTGCTGAGGAAGACTGGCCCTGAGCTAACATCTGTGCCCATCTTCCTCTACTTTATATGTGGGACGCCTACCACAGCATGGCGTGCCAAGTGGTGCCATGTCCACACCCGGGATCCAAACCGGCAAACCCCAGGCCTCCGAAGCAGAACGTGTGCACTTAACCGCTGCACCACCGGGCCAGCCTCTAATTTTCTTTATTTTCATTGGTGTGATGCCTGATAGAGTAGGGTCTAGAATAGCACTAAATTTAGACTTGGGCTGGGAAAACAGTGAAAACGGCACAAACAACAGTATTCTTCCTTACCTTTCCCCTAGCTGAACACTGTTACGACAACCTAAATAACCCAGCACAGAGACACACGTTTAAGCAGAGGATGCACATCGGGAAAGTGGAATGCCAAGGGACCAGGGCTAAATGGAGCTGATGTCAGTTTACCCTAGTGGAGCAGTGTTCCCGGTCCAGTAATGTCTTCTATCAACCACTCTTCATGCAGTTTTTGGTCCAGCTTCCTTGGGGTATGATGCTCTTCCCTGTATCAAGGACTTCCAAAGACCCCAGACTGCTTGCCCATCTTCACCCTTTTATGTTTGCCTAACCACTTCTTTCAAGGGACACAGACCACCGTAAACTTGCACTTTAAGAACTATCTGATACTCTTCTTCGGTTTCTTTGTGTTCATTCCTATGCACCTAATTATAACCAAAATCATAGCTAAAGCACAAAAAAATGGCAGAGAAAGGTAAGAACACAGCAGAAATACAGGTTGCCAATAAGGATAGTACTGCAGAGAGGCCTTAGTTGAGAGCCTTTCCATGGAGTACCTGATTTAAACTTTACAAGAGCCCTCTGAGATAAGCAATGTTATCGCTATTTTTCAAACACAAAAACTAAGGCATAAAAAGGTTAAGTGACTTGCCCTAGATTACAAAATTAGTAAATTGCACATACCAAATTGGCTCTCATTAACTAGTGTCATAAAACAGCCTTAAGAGAATGAGGGGGATGCCCACCTAACCACCTACACACAGTCTCCGTCAATGGTCCTCAAACTCTGTGGTCTCAGAACCCCTTAACACTTAGAAATTATCCAGGACACCAAAGAGCCTTTGTTTATGTGGATTAGATCTATTAACGTTTATTCTAATAGAAATAAAACTGAGAAAAACTTTACATATGGATTTATTAATTCATTTAAAAACAATACTGAACCTATTACAGTAACATAAGTGACTGCATTTAATTTTTAAACTTTTTATTTGGAAACAATTAAAACACAGAAATTTGAAGAATAAGAATAGTACAAAAAACACTTGTATACTGTTTATCCAGATACATCTATTATGAACATTTTGCCCATTTTTAACATAATTTATGCTCTCTCTTCCTCCCTGTGCTTGTATATGTACATGTAAATGTGTATATATACATATATTTGTCTAATTGACACATATATATACAAATATAAATGTATATTTATATTGAAAGCTGAAACAATTTTTTTCTCAACCATTTGAAGCTAAGTTATAAACATTAATGCCCCTTATCCCTAAAATCTCAGTATGTACTACCTAAGAATTGTGATATTCTCTTACAATCACAATATAGTTATCAACCTCAGCAAATTTCACATTGATACAATACTTTAAACCACCATCCATACTCCCATTTTGTCAATTTAACCCAACAATGCCCTTTATGGCATTTTTCTCCTTCTAGCGCAGCATCCAGTCCAGGGTCAGATAGGCATTTAGTTCATTTCTCTTTAGACTCCTTTCATCTAGAATATTTTCACAGTTTTTCTTTGTTTTTTACGACCTGACTTTTTTTTAAGAATACGACTATGTCTATATTTTAAAGAAAACGTTCTTCACTTTGGTTTTGTCAAATGTTTGCTCCCGATCTGACTTAGGCTACGCTTCCTCAGCTAGAACCTATCTTTCCCAGGCTATCACATCTAGAGGGACACATTGCCCAACAGCCCCTCCAAATGGGTGATAACTTGGGTCACCACATCAAGGTACTATTGCATTGCTCAGCTAAATAATTATTTTTTATTTTTTCTTTGTAACTAAGAAGTATGTGGGGAGACATTTTAAGACCATGAAAACATCCTGTTCTTCATCAAAATTTCCCTCTAGATTTAGCATTTGGTGATGATTCCTGCCTGAATCAACCATTACTATGACTGTAGCAAAATGCTGGTTTCCCAACTCCAGCACAGTAACATATTTTTCATGAAAAATACTATATTAAAAAAAAAAGGCAACAAGAGTGGCACCATTTTACATTTTTGCAAATCGCTTTGATGTCTGGCTTAATAGAAGAGAGCTGTATTCTCATGTTTGTGTCTACATTCAATCCGTTGCAATATGTTGTTTTGGTTGAAAAAAAGGTGATCTCGTAGGACATGTAGTTGGAAAAGGAAGGAGCACTATAATAGCCTTTTCAGATAACTGTGGATATTATTCTTTTACATTACACCAAAACTCAAGAATTGGTGGTTTCTTAAAGGTTAGTTGCCATGGGAAATCTCAAACTTATCAATGAACTTTATGACTCATATTAGTGAAATTATAAACTTTAGTGTTTAAATCAAATTTATTTTCAACATTGTATACCATCCAATATAATCAAATTTTACTTTGCTACATTAAAATCCATTGTTCTTCCTTGCACTTTGAATCTCTTACCCAGGCATAATGTTACAACATGATGCACCAGTCTTTTGGAAAATAATGGTTCAATACATTATATAGTTCTTCCAAATACTGACACATTTTATTATACACTATCATAAAAATAACAACTTTTAGTATCACCACTAATCTCATCAGAACAATCTTTAAATTTGGGAATCAGTCAAGTTCTCACGGGCAGATACAAGTTTTCTAAAATTATAATTTTTGTTTAAAAGTTTGAGTTGTTATTGACATTAAATGTTGCCAGTTTTTTTTCCTTGAAGTGATAGGCCCACTTTATTCATTTTTGAGAAAATGTGTGTCAAAAACCTAAGTCTGAATAATCAGGGCTGGTTTTTCAGTTGTTATTTCAAGTAAAAACGGTGTTCCTTGAAAGAACAGCTGATTCAGCTTCCAACTCAAACGACTGCACAGGTACTTTTCCTTGAGACATCCATTATACCCTGATATGGAATAGGGGCATTTTATCATTCTCCCCATTTAGTCATGCAGAATGTTGCAAAGAGCTGTGATCAAGGGTCAAGATTTAATAACAGTGATAATTTTAATTGGTTCATCAAGGACAGTCTTAAGACAAGCGAGCTCTTTTTTTTGGTCTACAAGGGCATGTTGCTGAAAAACACAAAGACTAATAGTACAGTTTGATGCCACTGTCTTGATTCATCGAAAGGCCCCAGCAATTCTATCCAGTCTTTCTTTAAATACTTTAAACATATATAGTGTTATTAGCAGCTCAAAGAGGAAGAGTGTTTTAAGGAACCGGCAGAGCACTGGACAGGAGCTAACAGGCCATCCATTACATCTGGATTACCACATATACAGAGAGATACCCTCAGGTCTTACCACGATCTAAAACTACAAGTACTTCAAATAAATGTAAACTCTTCAGAACGCTGTTATCTCTTTAACAGCTCCTCATTCTTAAGACAGGCTACCTCTAGAACAGTCTTATTTAGAAATATACCAGTAAACACAAAAGGGCAAACCAGATTTTGAAAATGCATCTAATACCATCTTAAAAACTGTAAGGTGTCATACGTAAAGAATATGAAAAACATACGCTTATAGAAATTATACTTTTGTTATGGAGATAGGGATATGCAAATATATATGCCAAACCATGTGAGATCTATCTGACGCAGGTATAACTATGTTAAAATAAATAAAAACTAGGTAGCAAAAGACCTTCGTCGACAATCAATGGTAGAGTTTGTGCTATAGAGATGAACATAATTACAGAATTTTATATAGCCTATTCTCACGGTCGGAACTGGGTTCCTGTAAAATTCCTATCTTGAACTCCTAACCCCTATACCTCAGAATGGGACTGTATTTGGAGACAGGGTCTTTAAATAGGAAATTAAGTTAAAATGATTAGGAGGGGCCCTAATTCAATACGACTGGGGTCCTTATAAGAAGAGGAATTTAGGACACTGACACACACAAAGGGAGACACAAGGAGAAGACGTCCATCTACAAGCCAAGGAGAGAGGCCTCAGAGAAACCAACCCTGCCAACGCCTTGATCTCAGACGTTCAGCCTCCAGAATTTGAGAGACTAAATTTCTGCTGTTTAAGCCCCCGAGTCTGTGGTACTCTGTTATGGCTAGCTCACCTATACATCTAAGTCCTGGTTTTCTATTGCTATATAATAAGTAGCCACAAACTCAGCAGCTTAAAACAACACACATTAACAGGCTCACAGTTTCTATGGGTCAGGAACCTTCGCATAGTTTAACTGAGCCCTCTGCTTTAGGGCTTCTCACAAGGCTGCAAGGAAAGTATCAGCCAGGGTTGGCCTCATCTGACGTCTTGACTGGGGAAGGATCTGCTTCCAAGCTCACGTGGTTGATGGCAGGATTCAGTTCCTCAAGAGTCGTTGAGCTGAGGGTCTTAGTTCCTAGCTGGCTGTTGGCAGAGGCTGCCTTCACTCCCTTGTCACATGGCAACTTGCTTCATTAAAGCCACCAAAGTAAAGAGTCTGTTAGCAAAAGGGAAGCCACTATCTTATCTAGCCTAATCACAGAAGTGACATCCCATCACATTTGTCATATTCAATTGGTTAGAAGCAAGTCACTACGCTGGCCCACTTTTAAGAGGAGGTAATTACACAAGGGCAGGAGTACCAGGAAGCATGGATCTTGGGGGCCATCTTCGAGGTGTCCTGCCACAGCTGACTTTCCAATAATAGTAATGATGTTTTCATGAGCTTTCTCTCTGGTAAGCAGCTTTGCTTACTTTTTCTTTCATACAACCACAGAACTTAGTGATCTCCTATGAATCATAAGGCAGTCTGCACTCTCCCATTGGAGCATGTTTTGACATCCCAAACATGATGATAGAACTGAAGTTTTCATTAAAACCAGACTTTAGCAATAATGGAAATGCCTATCACCTGGTATGCTTCATGTTCAACATCAAGTTCACAACTTGACTTTAGAAGGAGTAGGTAGGTGAGGAGGCGTGATTAAGTGCCTATTATTACCAAAAGCACTTTTCTGTATTTATCCTGCTGAAGAGATGAATTTAGTTTTACATTTAAAATTTCCTTATAATTCAGTCGGCAACAAAAGTCATGCATCCGACCTCATCATTCTCAGTTCTCTACAACGGTAAGAGGCAAAGACGGACTATAAAAGCAAGACATCCATTATACTGTTTATCACCATTTGAAGATATTGTTTTATTATCCACACGCCCTGCAGCTAGTGAAGAAGCAGCTTCATTTATCATTTAATATTTATGAAAGTACTCAAACTATAATAGTTTGGTTTTATTCTTACTTAGAGGCTCAAAAGTCCACAGTGTCATATGAATAAAAACATACCCCTTAGGCTACAATCGAGTTGGGTCTGAGAAGGCACATGCTGTTAGCAATATATAGTTGAATACCTTCCATATCAATGCCATAAGGAAAATATATTATCATTCAGTTTTGACATGAAATCAGGAAGGAACAGTATTACCCAGTATAGAGACCTCTGGATTTTAAAACAGCTTCTCAGAATTTTGAGAAAATGCAACTATTTCCTCTCAGCGTTAAGATACTTTGATATATTTTTAACTTAAGAAGAAGTGAAAAATGTGAATTCGGATCTAATGAAGTAAAACCTTTCACTCCTGTTCCACATCAAATTTTAATCTTTATGCAGAATAACTCCGATCACAAATGGAAGTCAAAGGGCTGGTCCTGATTCCCTTTCCCAAGGCAACAGGAGGATCACGAGAGCTGCATAAGCAACAACTGACACCTCTGACAACATCAAGGAATGAGCTTTTACCAATAAGTCAACGTCAAAAGTAACTACCCCCCAAACGCCAAAGCTTTACAATGTTAACTTCTTGGGGGGGGAATCTAATAGTCACTGCTTTCTTACATAGGTGGCACGAAGTAATTTAATCTTTTTGACACCACAGGGACACGATTAGCATTATTACTCTGCTAGAATTCAGTCAAGCCCTCAGAGGCTCCTGAGTTGTGAAAGCCCGCCGCAGGTCTCTGCCCTGTGTCCCAATCTGCCCCCTGCCCTGTCACGTGGAATCACCCTGTCAGCACAGGCAACGCCAAGGGACGGCTTGGGCAGGGGGAGGAGTTGGGCCTTCTGTCATAATTGGTCACTTACACTTCCTGCACCCTAACACAAACAAGCATAAAGAAACAACCTAAAGCAGACATGGCTTTGCCATCACCAAGAGGGTTTAACTCTTCTAGTTCCCTCTCCCGACAAACAGATTCCCACCCCTAAAATAATCTCACATACAAATTCTGGAGGAGTTGCCCCTAACGCCCATGAAAACGGAAAGCCTAAACTCCGACTCCATCATTCACGTTTGTTCTGCTACCTCTGGGCTCGCCAGCTTAAGATGCTGCCTTCCTTGCTCCCCTCTCTTTGGTTCTGTGCTCCAGTTTGAGAGGAATGCCTCTTATCTGTCTATTTTTGAGAGCAGTTTAATCCTGCTCTCAAATCCTGCTCTAGCTTCTGCACTACAACCAGCCCAACGTGATTCTCAACTTTTCCCACATTTATTCAGTTTCTAAGAAACTAAATCTCAAGTGTCCTGCTTCTCCTCTAAAAACAAGCCCAGCTGGCTATCCACTCTCAGAAGAGGAAGAGGAAACACAATGGACCTAAACTGCCTTAAGTATTGTATTCTTGCATTGGTTTATTATACATTTTCTATTTCTTCATGAGTTTTTTGCTGTCAGCTCTTACTGCTGTATCTCCAGTACATAAAAGTTTCAGATGCACATACCAGGCATTAAGCGAATGTCTGTCGAATGAATGCCCCTTCCTTGTATCACAACTGCTGTGAACTAAGAACCGAGAAAAACAAGATATAAAAATATAAAATAATCACAAATAACCTGGCAGTGAGACCCTGAAGAGATCTCTCCTGAATTAAAGGTCCAATCATTAGCACACGGATTCTGGAGCACTGTAACATGGCTACTCAGAGGTCTTACTCCTAGAGGTTTGGGAATTCATTCTGAATACACTTTTCTCGTTAGAGACATTACTTCTAGCTAAATGAGGCATTCCTCTGGTAGGAATATAGATTCTGTCCATTTAAGTAGGTTGCATTTAAAACCACACTGTAAGTTAGAAGGAGGTATTTAAAGGGTCACTTCCTTATAAAACCTCAACACGATGTATGTGGATTTAAAGCTGTCAAATTCATTCAACAAAAGGTTTTTTAAATTCGTAATATTACACTTTCATTGTACCCATTTATTTGGAACTATGCTTAATCCATACCATAAATTTGATTTTTTAACGATTTGACCTAGATTCTTTCTGCCATCAGGCATTGATCACTCCCCATTACTCCTGCTGCCCACTAATATCCTAGAGAAGTCAGCAAGATTCTATAAACATATAGGATGAGGTTCTTCCTTTCACAGTAAAGTAGAATTAGATCTATGTGCTGAAAGTTCATATATTTTAATTTAGGAATGACACCCTTTGAAGAGTTTTTTCTGTGTGGGAAGCGCATTCAAATGTTAAAAATTTTGAATGATGATGCGAGTCCAACCTTGATTCTACATGGACTGGAAACCATGGTTGGTGATTTATTTTTTGTGGAAAATCTTTTTCTCCCCAACTTTTTTTTTTTTTTTTAACAGCCACCACATGGAGGATGAGCCAAGCCTCTGCTTTCTCTTACCTTCTTTCTGCAGTTTCATCTGTGGAGGAAGATGGAATTGTCCACTGGTACCAGAGAAATAAAGGCCCATAATGAAAGTTCAAGGTTTTGTAGACCCTAGACACAGAGACAGCCCAGAGGGGTGGAGAGAGCTCAGGTCTCAGAGCAGAGTAGACAGGGTTTGCTATCTGCTTCTACCATCTTCTGCTAGTGAGTGTCAAAGTTCCTTGACCTCTCAAAAGATCCATCTATAAAACAGGCATAAAATAGCTATGCATCTGGACAAAGTAGGTACTCAATAAATTATAGTATCATTATCATTATTACTAAAAATCTGTTCAATTTTAAAAGAACTAAATTCCTAAAAGATATATTAAAAAGTATATTAATTCCATCAAAAAGCATTCATTTTACATGTACTCTAATATACTATGAAAATAATTCTTTTCCAGAAAACCATATGATTATGCTATTCAGGCCACTGCTAATTGAAATAGTGATAGAATTGCTGATATCTTTGGTCAGAAAGAGACAAAATCAACACAGTAAAATATGGACAAAAACTCAGTTATTCAATTTTATGGTATACTCTATCTCAAAAATAAACAACACCGAAAAAATTTTGAGTGTAAAATTTTAAAACAAATTAAATTGACCAATTTTATATACAAACTATATTCTTTTATTCATCCATTTCACACATCCAAAATGAATGCAGTTCTGATAAATAATTTATCAGACAATATTGTTCCAAAGGGAGCCACTGCATAATATATTCAGCCTATTTCCTGGGACCATAAAGGAATAAACAGTTGAAATTTGATGGTACCATTCTTATGCTGTCCCACAGGAGAAATACTTTCCCTCCTCCACCACGATAATGGCATTCATTCAGAGGCACGACATTATATCTGCCATAAAAGCAATGCTTTACACAAAATTATGCAAACATAAAGTAAAATCTCTATCTTCTAAGGCTCCTGTTCAGTAGTAATTTACATGAGGATACAAGTTATAGACCTTTTAAAATTACAAACAATAGTAAACATTAATTTATATAAAATGTTTCATATAAATGCATATTTAATATCTGAGTATATGGAATATCTACATACCTACCAAGAACATAATGAGGAAATGGAAGCACTCCGTTCAGACGTAACAGAAGAGTCCCTCAGCAAGCCTCTCACTAGTTCTAGGTGACGGATGGACTGAGAGAATCTGAACCAAGCTTTCATCCTTTGAGAGGGGACGTGGGAGCACCGCTGGTAAAAGAGCACAGGGTACAGAGTGCCGGAAAGGAGACTGGTGCTGGAGCGGAGATTTCCTCCAGACGATAATCAAGGAGATGGGCGGGAAGCCCTGCTGATGCCCCTTGTAGCACCAGGTGACCTTAGCCAGCTCCCTGGGGGCCACGGCCTCTGATGGTCTTGCTGTCCTCCTCTCACAGGGGTGCCCCGCCCGCCTGGGTGTCTGTCATTCTCCTAACATGACGATATCACTCACTGCATGTGCCAGGACAGGAACTTGTATGGTGAGGGTCATCGGAGGATTCCGTCAGGAGGAACACACCAGGAAGCCTCAGCCCAGGACACTGGTCTCCAGAACAGGCAGACAGCCAGGAAAAGTCCCTGCACTAGGTCACAGTCAAGGCCTGTCCACAGGAGGAGAGCGAAACTCTCCAAGATGGCATTAAGGACATGAGGCGTGGGACTGAGAGTTCACATGGAGCAGACAGCCGTGTATCAGCAGCACTATTCTAAACTATGATGTCACAAGTGATCATTAACACAAAACCAAACCTTAATAGAAACAAGTTATGAGGTGCTTATTAAGAATTAAAGAGGGCTCGGCCCCATGGCCAACTGGCTAAAGTTCCACATGCTCTGCTTTGGTGGCCCAGGTTTGTGGGTTCGGATCCCTGGCAGGAATGTACTCCACTCACCAGCCATGCTGTGGCAGCGACCCACATATAAAAAAGTAGATGGAGATTGGCACAGATGTTAGCTCAGGGCTAATCTTCCTTAAGCGAAAAAAAAAGGAGGAGGATTGGCAAAGAATGTTAGCTCAGGGTGAATCTCCCTCAGGGGAAAAAAAAAAAGAATTAAAGATACTTCAGTTTATCCATATCTTTATTTTAATTGTACATCAATAATTTAATCCATACAATTTTTTAAATATTCTAATTATACTCCTGTAAAGAGGTAATGAGATAGATTCTGTAGAACGGATAACCTGCCCTCGGTCTCCACAAGTTGGTCTGCACAGCACTCTCTCCTAGGTGTAATTTCACTTGGGATTTTGGAAGGATATGCTGCACAATTCCATCTTCCTGTGTAGCATAACACAGCTAAGTCACTGGACACACTCAGTATTAAAATCTCTCAAACTTACTATCTACAGACTAAAAGGATCCAGAATGGAAACAAAGCATACTAAAAATATACACAATCCATGCTTTACCATTTTTTCCAGCGGCCTAGATGATGTTTACAGGTAGTCGCACACGAACACTAGAGAGCATTTACTTCAGGGATTTTGCTATTCTTAAATATGTTTTTCTTATAATTAAGTACAAACAATTTATTCAACATGTGGAAAGTATAAAATATTTATATAGCTTTCCAGAGGACATTTTTCCTTATGCAGTTTAATACTAACATATTAAAAATAGAGATAAAATAATAACTTTGGATGATAATTTAGAAGAAGGAAGGAAAGAAATGTAAGAAACACAGATTTTTATGGTTCATTTAAGCATCTAGAACATTCAGTTATTCATTTGTCTGTGAAAGAGTTTCCCCAGAGTAACTGTGAAGCTAACAGCTTAAACTTCAGGGCCTTTCAGATGTCCAAGCCCCTGAAAGGATCTTAGCGATGTGATCATATGTTTTCATCAAATTTGCAAAACGTGTTTTAACACAATCAGTTACAATCATTGTTTCTTTCCACTCCTGCTTTGCCTCCATCATACTTCCCCTTGTGTTGAGTGATACTGGAGTGGCCAACACTTGTGAGATCCAGCTAAGGGGAAGCTGAGTTGAGGATACAATTTAGTTTGGATTTAATGAAACATATTTACTGGTTTGCAGTCACTTCTGGGTATAGTCTGTTATTGCCAGTCATCCCAGCGTAGGAATGCTTCCAGGAATACGCCCCCATCCCAGCCTGCGTGGATGACGGGACATCCCAGAGGTGACGTCATGATGTGAACTTGCAACACCGTTCATCCCGCAAGCGTGTGCGAGGAGGAGGAAGATCAGCATTTATTTTTGCTATTTCTCTGGATTTTGTTGTGCTTTGCAGTATCTGTCAGCTTTTTAAAATTTATATTTCCTTGTGAATATTTTATCGTAAATATATCTTTACTTTGGAGTTTAATTTCGTATTTGCAATTTTGTTTTCTTTTCCTTAAAGAGAATCTCCCAAAGTGCAAAAGCTTCAGGCTTCAGGCCCTACTAACCCTGAATCTACACTCCTTATTATCCTTATGAAAAAAAGGGAGAAGATGATAACTCATTGTTTAAACACTAAACATGAAAAACCACACATAATAAAATACTCCACAAAATTTATAATACTAATCTCTTTCTTTAAGTAAATAGAAACTCATCTATATTGCTAAAACCAGTTATTAAAAGCCATAAATATCTTATATTACATTAGTCATGAGTGACCAGCCATAGCAAAAAGATCACCAAGTTGAAAATCAAGAGGACAAAAATGGCTTCCACTACAGGTTCTGCCAGGAATAAGGGCAGAAGAAGGCAAATCCTATAAATGTGAAAAACTATACTTATTCCTCTCTACCCTATGAGAATACTACAAATATGAGTTAATAATGTTTATATTTAGGTGAAAAGAATTGCTATGTTAGACATGGTAATTAAACACATTTATTAAACTTTTATTAAGAAGACACAAAGACACTGATCGATGTTTTGGAAGATAAATAAAGTAACTTATTATCGTCTAGCTACTCGTGAACTAGTAATTAAACTAGAAATTATTGGTTTTAACAATAATAATGCCCTTCAAATTGGAGAAATGAAAGTATAATTTATTGAACTGTACTCCCCAAGTTAAAAATTCAAGACACTTGAAGTTTTGCCTCTACATATTTTAATCATATATTCATTGTTTATCACATTTTCTGGATTCGTCTATTTCCTACATACACACAAATATGAGGTTTAATGTAGCCACCTAAATGAAAAAAATACCACTGAAACAAGATATTAAAATGAAATAGTCTCAGTGTTAGCTGAAATCCTGAAGGCTAAAAACAAAACAATTGTAAGGTTCAGAGTGCTAGAACCACATATTCAGGACTTGCCAAGAGGTCAGTTGAAGCCATTCTGCCATCATGAGCCCAGTGCCCACTTCCAGCTGTCTAAGACCAGGTAATGAGACCACCAGGGAGGACCGCTCTGGAGAGTCGTCAGAACACTCTGCATCCCCTCCTACCCAAGGAGAAGGAGCTTACTCAAGGCTACCAAATTAAGGGAGGCAAGGGGTGTCTCTAAGAGAAATGTTTGAAGAGGTGCATCCCTTAGAATTTAAGAAAAATAAGAATGGCTACATATTCTAAACCTGACTCTAAAGGCATGAAATTGTGGCCAGCCAGCTGCCCTGGAATTACACAGGAAAGAGGGCTCTGTGGGCAGGCTATACTGTCACCAATGACAAGACAAGATGCATGTTTCCACGAAACCAGGTGTGAGCCCGCAGGAGGGACTAACTGTCTTAAGAGACAATCCCCCAGAGGACCTCCTGGGGGCGCAGTGTCATCCCAACAGAAGGGTGGAATACAAGCAGCCCAGAAGCAGAAAGGCAGTTAAAAACATCCAGCCAAGGGAGACATGGCCATCATCAACATAACTGCCGCCAGAGGTCCCTAGGAGGAATTGTTCAAAAACCCACAAAAATGCCCCATGAGAGAGAGTCAGCAATCACGCATCCATCAGACAGTAGTGGTGCAGATTAGAACTGTGCCACTGAAATCAGACTGACCCACCTCCTTACAGCTCTGTCCTGGAGGCCCCAAAGGGCAGCCAGTGAGCTGGAGAGGAAGTGTTGGGTACCACGCCGTCCGTGGGCCACGGAGGCTCTGGAGCCTGAAACAGGCCTGACCTGGGAGAGGGGAGAAGTTCCAAACGATATTACACTGGTCAAGACTTTGCAATTTCTGAAATGAGACTCTTCTTGTGACTAAAAGGAACTGCAAACCTCTGAAATCTGACCAGGTCTTCATCAAGGGCAGGAGTGAATATGCACAGCAACTAACGAGTGGTGGTTTCAGCGGGGTGCAAATGATCTGATTTTCACTTTAATATAATAGTGAGAGATTATAAATATTTTCTTTAACAAATTTATAACCATCTAGAAGTTAGATTTACTGAACACTGTTATTTCCTTCACATCACATTCTTCTGCTTTCAGAGTTCCATGTTCAATTCTCTTTGGAAGCAGAACTATAAAGAACAGTCTAGATGGATTGCATTAGAGTACCTGTTAAATGTGCTTTTGTACTTTCCAATCACCTCAAAATTTTCTAGATAACTTACACCTAAGGAGTGTATCATCTTATTCTTTCTGATCTTGAAATTATAATGCATCTGAAATGCAGGAAAAAATTCTGCAGACTTAAGAGAGTGGCATTCTTAATTCATCGTCATTCTAGATGTCATCCTTCATCAATCAGTGGGAGTGAATATTTACCTCTTACCTGGAATGCTCTGTCTCAAGGAAGTGCTGCATCATTTAGAACATGTAGTTGGCATTGGCATGGCATTACAAACTGGGCCAGCTCTAGAGCAAGAGCTTTCTGCAACTCTGCCTGGCCCAACGCACACAGTTTACAGGGAGGCAGATTAAATGCCACCTAAATCAACTTTGATTCCTTCCAAACTCTGGAAGAGGAAGATGTCTGCCTCTATGTGGCAAATTTTAAAGGTGACAGGCAAAACTCTGTCCAGGACTGACATACGAAATTAACTTCCACTCCATATGAAATGAACAGATCCACTGCCCAGCTGCTAAGTGTCTGACTTCAGAGTGACACTGGAAACAATTTCTGATTTGTGTTAATCTGCAGGTCTTATCAGAATCAAATCAAGGCTCCCTAACAGCTGGAAAGGGGGCAGGGAAGCCCTAGGAGCTTACTGGGTTTTTTGTATCAGTTAAAAGAAATCCATGGCTGCCTCTCCCCAGGGAATAAAATGCCAGAGGCACTAGGGAGAAACCCACACTATTTGCTCCTTAAAACCTGACACTCTAGGAATTCTGCCAGGTGACCTGGAAATTTGGGACTGTGACCAGAGTCCTTTGAAGAGAGCATCCTGCATTAGCTTCTTGCAGTAGAATTAAATATCCGGCAACAGTCCGTACTCCTCAGGTCCTCAGTCCGTATTGACAGCTCACCCATCTACACAGTAAACCTCTTCTCCTTTCCACATAGCCTAATTCCCAACTTGTTTGTTCCTGTCTTTGTTCCTTTCGCCCTAAGATTATTTTTTAAAATCTATTGTAAAAATGATATTCTAAGTGGAAATATGTATGACACATTTCAATTAAAAGAAATAAATATTATTTAAAGCTCCACTACCCAGATAGACCATTATTTACACTGTGATGCATGTCCTGCCAGTCTTTTCCTTTGCATATACATAACACACTCCTTTTGACTTTCAAATCATAGTTTATACACTTTCGTAAACTGTCCAAATCCCTCAGGCAATTGCTTGGTACAGAGAGGCTGCTGGCTGGCTAAATGAACAAATGATAAAAGCTTACAACCTGAACGTGGGGACAGGGGAAGAGCCTTTCCAGACAAAATGTACGCGAGACCTATCAGAGGATGCCCCTCCACGCAACTTCTGTCAAAACAATGTGACTAACTGGCTCCTCACAATAACTGCATAAACGGTAAAGTTCCCATGAAATCAGACAGAGATTAATTATCCTAGCTAAAAAGTTTACTTTTGAAAGAAAAAACATGAGACTACCACGTAAATAATGTACATGAAAAGGTAATTGTAGTCACAGAGGTAAAATGCCATGTACAGTTTATAATGTGCAGACATATGAAAATAAAAACAATGAAACCTTCCACCTAAAACAGCCGTGCTGTTTACGTCATTCATAATTTATCACTATGCTCTATTCATCAGTACCCACCATTTGTCTTTGGATAAGCCAGGAAGATGGATACAGGATCTACACAAGTGATTAAGACACAAATCCTGCCATCTTGGAATTCGCAACCCACATGGGGAGACTCCTTTAGCTCTGATTTTGATATATCTATATACTGGTCAAAATATAATGAAAATATGGAAAAAATATACTCAAAATCCAGGCTATGTCTATCATACAAACCATTCAAATCTCATTAAATGTTTATCTGGCTCAAGTGGTCTTCCTCCGTCCCCCCTCGGTGTCCCTCACCCCAGCCATTCAGTCGACTTTATTAAAGAGCTGGCAGCCAGCCAGTCTTGTACTTCACCCAAAGTCAGCCAACATGCTGGGCTACATCAGCAAACACATGGATAATGGTCACAGCCTCTCAGTTCCCTGACCTCTTCGCATCCATGATCTTCATCTCCACTCCATTTTACTCACCATTCTTGCGCTTATTCTTTGAAACTTGGTCATCCATCCTCCAGAATCAGAAAGTTAAAAATCCTGATCTCTAACCACCAACTGCTCACTTTACAAATTGTTCAACATCTCCTAGGTAACTTTTTTCAAACCATCAGGACCACCAGGCCACTGGCTCCTCCACTTTACCCAACCCATCCATCTATGTACTTTCCTCCACATCCCCACGCACTCTCTGCTCCAGCCACACTGGCCTCTCCGGGTTCCTCAAATGTGCCAGAGTCTCCCACCTCAGAACCTTGGTGCATGCTCTCCCCTCTGCTGGAATACTCACTCCTCCTCTCTTTGTCTGGTTTACATCCAGTCTTTCCTCACTTCCTAAAACAAGTCTTTTCTCTTCAAGGAAACCATTTCCAACATGCTCAAAATCCTCTATTTTTGGCTCTCACATAAATTCCACTTCATACTTACTTGCCACATTTGTGATTTTTTATTCAGTTGTATGATTTTTTTTTAACCATCAATCTCCACAATAACCTGTAAGGTCCAGGACAGCAGGATCTGCTGATTTTTTGGTTCACTATTTTGTACTCTACACACAAGACAGTATCTGGCACATGGCAAATACGCAACAAGTATTTATTAAATGAATTCGTGAAGAAACAGGGAAGCAGGAGTAAAAAAAGAATGGAGACCATTCCTGAATCAACTTGGCTTCCTTCCTTCTCCAGGGGCCAGAGAGATATGAGGATACTCTGGTCATGATATCAACCCAGAGGCTGCAATACGAGTCAAGACAAAACCATCTGAATAAGAAGGCCCTGTGTCAGCATGGGATGAGAACTGAATCTAGATTCTAGAAAATTCAATGCTTGTTGCATTCACAAAGATGGGATCACTCACTAGATTATCAAAAAGGTAAAATCAAGCTTATTTTATATATATATACATATGTATATCTGATAGTCCCTAAAGTAAGCAGAGTAATCAGTCAAGTAAAAATAGCCCCATGTATACAAAGAAAAAAGTGGCTTTTCAAGGTGAGAGAATACATATCTTACCAGTGCTATGTAGGGTATCTGCATAAACATGCATCTAAGAGGATCTGTAGCATTTTGATTCAAGCTTGACAGATCAACCAAAATTATTCTTAAAACAGCTATACAATAAGAGCCAACTGATAGAATAACTGTCATGAAATTAAATATTTTAAAAGCTATGGAAAATTTCAAACAAATGGAATATTTTATCATTTGAAAGTGTGGTCAACTGAGAATCAGAATTACCTGAGGGTTAAATGAAAGAAATTCTTTTTGTATAAGTTGTCATTGAAAATCTTCATGAACTATGTCAGCTCAAATCCCCTTTATAGTGAAGAACAGTCCTGTGAGGGAACTGTTTTCATGCGGCCGGCCAAGGGAGCTCGAGCAGAGGAGGCAGGTGGACGAGGGTGCTCTTCAGCAGGCTCGGGGGTCCCTCGGCCAATTAAGTTCCCTGAACAGCAGTCTCCTTAGTTGTAAGGAGTGAAATTACAGTTCCACAGGACACAAGCAAGGCTCCAAAGCCTATTAGGCGTCTACTCCTCCTCGTGACATCAGTGGGCTAGACCACGAGCTTTCCCATTTCTGTGACTCTGAACATGGTTCCGGCTTCTTACAGGTCTAGGGGGAGGCAAAGTACATCTAGCCCCAGAGCATGTCCCTAGCCTGATATTTTCAAAAATACTGATTTACGCATAAAACACAAACATAAAATTGCATATGCCATAGTATATTGTGCAATGATGTTTCACAAAATGAACACACCCATGTAACCAGCACCCAGATCAAGAAACGGACCGTTACCACACCCAAAAGTTCCTCATGCTCCCAGCTCCGTTCTCCCACACCAGAGGGACCACTATCCTGACTTTGAACAGCGAGATTTAGTTTGTTCCTGCACTCTAGACAAAAGGAATAATACAGTATGTACTGTGCCTGGGTTTTATTTTGTCCCTGGAACACATTTCATTCACACATCACCACTCTGGGGGTCTGGTGTATCAGTATCATTAAGAGCTGAAAATGTGTGAAGATGGATGAATGGGCAGATGAGAAACAAATAAGGAAGTATGAAAGGCAGGTCAAGCTAAAGAGCCAATCAAACATTCCCAGGCTTGCTGTACGGATACAGTGCACCTTCTGACCACAACACGAACACCCAGTGAGTGCAATCACATCAGTTTAGGTTGCGAACACACACAGGGCAGAATCTAGTCTCCCACCCTCTTCTCTGCTGACACCTGTCCTTACTGTAAAGGCCTGCTCCTCCCCAGGCCCATTCTTTTCTTTAACTCTTCTCTCCACAC
This sequence comes from Equus asinus, assembly GCF_041296235.1. NCBI lineage: Eukaryota > Metazoa > Chordata > Mammalia > Perissodactyla > Equidae > Equus > Equus asinus. The sequence continues at coordinate 8,246,956 of NC_091792.1, forward strand.
CTGCCATGCAGACTAGTCATACACAGCACTCCCCAGTCTCTGCTTTTCCACTCTGGGTTTAAAGACCAACCATAACATGTGAAAAGAATCCAGAGAAATACTAAGTCACATTCCTTAACCATGGATTCAGAGAAATCAAATTTTTAAAATGTGACATAATTGAGTTTTGACAATTCTCATTTCAAAATAAAAACAAATTTTAAGCCAAACCTCTAAATGCAAATTTGAAATGAAAGCGCAGGAAAGGAAGCGTCACCCTCCGGTACAACGTAAGATGGAAGCCCTGGGATTGCTCAGAACTCGTTCTCTACAAGGTGACCAACTCCCAGCAGCTGTCAGACTTACTAGTTTCTCAAGACAAAGACAACCAAATCCAAACCATTTAGGAAGGAACAAAGGAAAAAGAGAGAAGGAAGAAAGGGATGGAAGGCCTGTGGTGCACTCAAAATGGTAACTGAAGACCAGCTAAAGATCACTTTAAGTATGCATCTCTAAAGCGTACTGGAAAGAGTTGTAATATTTGATGTATGATGCTTCTTTCCAAAGAATCATAAAAGTCAACTAAACAAAAAGGATAAGGAAAATTTATTTAGAAATAAAGAATGGTGATTAAAAAAAGCAAACAAGGGGCCAGCCCCTTGGCATAGTGGTGAAGCCTGCATGCTATGCTTTAGCAGCCCAGGATTCACAGGTTCAGATCCAGTGCAGACCTACACATCATTCACCAACCCATGCTGTGGCAGCGTCCCACATATAAAATAGAGGAAGACTGGCACAGATGTTAGCTCATGGACAATCTTCCTCAGCAAAAAACAAAAACCGAAACAAAACAACTCAATACAAATACCACTAACAGAACTAAGAATTTTACTTGTCAAAAGCTTCATGTCCAACAGAAAAATCCTATACAAATATCCTATACAAAAATTCTATCACAAACCTAATAGTGGCTGAACACTTCCTTTTTGGGTGTGCTTTGTTTTAATCTGAAAACATTACTTCCAAATTAATAAACTACAGATATGACACAAGCCTATTATAAAGAGGTCTACTCATCTGTGCCTTGAGGAATTTAATTCTAGTAGTCCTGTTTTCTCACAATGCTTCAATTTTCATCACTGGTCAGTTTCTGTGGAAGCAGAAGTTGAGACAGAGTGTAGGGTGCAAGAGATGTACAAAATGTAAAAGAAAGTGGAAGGAAGGAAGGTCAGGCAAAGTGAGAAATTGAACCGTGATGCGAGCCCAGCAATGCCTTGATCCACAGCCCTTGGGAGAGCCAGCCCTGTGCAGCGGAGGCTGACCCTAGCTGCCGGAGATGCTGCTGACTGCCCGCCCCACCTGCGGCCAGCCAGGCATTCCTCGGGAGGGGATCTGAATGGCCTATCTCAGTGTCTGCCATGGGTCTTTAATTGCACACGAGCTTAAAAAACAGTTTAATAGGTTCAAGAAGCTGGGTGGGACAAGAGAAGCAAAAGAACATAAATGGACCTACTCTAGGTAAGGCCCCTGTAGGAGTCACCTCGCTGTGCACTGCTGCTTTTACAGGTGAGGACACTGACGTCCGCAGAGGGGGAAATCTGCCCGGTCACAGGACTAGAAGAAAAAATGTTCTTTGCGTCATGGGAAAGCCTGTCCTTGGCCTGAATGTGGGTGACTCTCATTAGGACATGGAGCGATGGCACCATCCTGTGCAGGGACGTGAGACGAACGCACAAAGGCCTCCCAGTGACAGGTCTGATATATGGAACACCTTTCCCCGCGCAGCACTGGGCACTTGGCCGGTGTGGTATAATTAATCTTCACCATCTCCCCGGGAGGTAGGTAGGTCACAAAGAGTTTTACCCTAAATTAAGAGTCAGAGAGAATGAAGCACAAAAGGAGTCTCTGTAATGCTCCTATAATCATTTGGTAAATTAAGGCAGCATCAGCAGAAGACCAGGTATCAGTTCCCTGTTGACTGTATTGTTTTACTGCTAACTTCAGTGAAGCTGAAGCTGTACTTCTTTTCCTTTCCTTCCTCCCATCTATCATGTATGATACTTCTATATTAAACATGAAAAATGAGATTTACTATATACTCTTTATTTTCAGTGCAAAGATAGTGACACAGCCCATCCCAACAGATCATTCACCAGCCACAGAAAACTTCAAGACTGTTCTGAAAAACAAAATCTACCTCAAATTTTATCCTGTGTTCAACCCAAGCTGTAGATGCAAGTGATCACAGTGAGGGACAAAAGTCACAGATCAACATCTGGTTAGCCCACCATTTAATCAAATAGTCTATGGAGATTTAAATAAGAATTGAAATATGAATAAGTCTTTTATTTAGATATCTTCTGCTTAACATATGCCAAATGACATACTCAATATAAAAAACAGCCTTTTCCAGGTACAATTCATTGTTTGACTAGTTTTGTAATTCCAGTATGTTTGTTTCCCTAACTCAAGGGATATCTGTAGCCAAAAGTGAAATTCCCCACCCAGTGAAAGAAGTGCAGGATGCAGGAGCAGTGGAACCAACTGTGACTCCTGCTTTGCGCTTTGCTTTCTGGGGCAATTGCTGAGCATTCTTTTCTGTGCTTACATGATGGAAGATGATACTGGTGTAATTTACAGGGTCACTGCGAAAATTAAATTAGACTATATACATAGACACTTCCATCACAGAATATGAGCTAAATGTTTCAGCTGTTCTGATGTAGGATGAAGAACAATATACTGTTTTATATATTAGGTCTTCTTTTAATAATTTCTAAATATAAACTAATTTAAAAACAGAATAAGGTAAATGAAAAAACCTACACTCAGATTTTTTCATAAATTGAACGAGAAATAGTTTCATTAATTTTCCCAAATTGCAGAATATTAGAATATTATCAGCCATCATATTGACTCATTTTCAAAATTCATATGCTTTTTCAATTCAATTCTCTAATTTATTTCAGTGCCATTCAGACTGCCACTTCTAGTCCAACACTGAATAAAACCACAGTGCAGCTACGAGGGGGCCAAGCTTGTCCTCTTAGCCCCCTTTTCCTCCTCTACCACAACTCTCCATCCTTCTCTCCCTATTTTGCTGAAATCATGCAATCAGACCTTTAATTTGGCATTTGTCTTATTTAAAATTAGAAATTATATCATCTTAGCATTCAGTTCAGTAAACACAAGGAAAGTGTTCCTCTACTATTATTATTAAATGTTTTAATTCAAACATTCTTCAATTAAAGTCAAAATAAGTCATCCGAGTTTTGCTGGACCAGAGAAGGGCTGAAGTACGCGGTGCTCTAGGACCGTAAGAAAGCACAGTGACTTCACTGCTTTCCTGAGAGAAAGAAAAGGCTCTTAGTCTCACCAGGTTCAATCATCCTCCAGTTTCCCTAAATACACTTGAGTCAGATGATCTATAATCAAGAAAACAGAGTAACAGAGGGTGCTGGGGAGTCAGTCAATGCTCATCCAACATCTGGAAATGGCCTTTCTCAATTAAGATGAATACAAGAACAAGGAGCATATATTTTAAACACAACTCGTGTGGGTTATTTTACCCCACTCGTGACATTTAATTGGCAGTCTCAACTCCATAAAATGGGCTGTGTGCACTAATTTTTTCCCACCCACCTCTTATCATACGCAGACAAGAGAAACTATTTTAAGTGGGTGTAATGGTTTGGTTTCAGGCATTTCACAATCCTCCACCACCTGCACAGGAAACTCTGACTGAAAACCAGGCAGGGCCCCTTACAGCAGCACCCGGGACATGGCAGCATGCCGAGGGTGGGGCCTGGTTAAGAGACGGTCACATGAGATCAGCAGTGGGGACCTGGCACTTCTGGTGAAGGGCACGGGACATCTTTTCTTGTCAATAGAGGTTTGCAGCCAGATTCAGGTTGCCTCTACCTTCTTCCAATTCTAGGACACAAACTACTTCCATGCTGAACTCAATTACATACTGACAATATTTCATGAGTGCCAACCACGAATCAGGCACTGTGCCAGCTGTGCTGAGGATGCAAAGACAAGAGAAACAGACCCTGACCTCAAGAAGCCCAAAAGGTCAAGAAGGAAAAACATAGATAGATAAATAACACCATACAATGAGAGAAGTAGCAAAACAGAGGTCCATTTTAAGTATTGGGGGAACACAGAGGAGAGAGAACAATTTCACCACAGTGCACTAAAGAGGTAAAGTCTGACCTGGCCTTTGGAGAATAAGTAGGGGCTTTCCTGTTAGACAATGACAAAGGAAATTCTAGACAAAAACGATAGCATGATTAACACTATAGGGTCAGAAAGAATATTTGGAACGTTCGGGGAAGAGCAAACGCTCTAATGTGCTTGACTGTGGACAATGACCTCCAACGTGGGCAAGGAGAACTGTCGAGAGCTGGCCAACGAATCCCAGGCTGAGAAGTCAGGACTTCCGGCTGCAGGGAACGGTTTAATTAGAAGGGTGAGTAACAAGGTTTGTCTGCAAGGCACTATAATATACAGAGTCTAGAGCAACACTGCCCGGCTTCAACTACCAGCTCTGCCACTTACCAGCGGACCTGAGGCAAGTGCCTCGATCTCTGGGCCTCAGTGGCGTCTTCTATAAAATCAGGATATTAATAGTACCTACTTCATGGAGTTGCTGAAAGATTTGTACACAAAAACAAGAACAGTGCCGGCATATGGAGAGCAGTACAAAAGCGCTGGCTGTTACTGTTATTTTAGAAAAACAAAGCTGATGATATGATGAAGTATGGAACCAGAGAAGGAAAGATTATAGGTAAGACTTCAATTAGGAAGCAAATGAAAATTGTATCTATCTGTAAAAATTAAATGGATCTGTGAAGACACTTCTCTGTGTAGATATCCACATAGAACAATCACATATCACATAAATTAACACAAAATTAAAAATATATACACATAAAAAGCTGCTATTCATACATTCTAAGTCACACCTCTGTGTGTGTGTGGCTCCAAATCTCTTAGGCAAACTAACAGATAGATATGCCAAGTTACAAGTTATAAACATAAACATACTCCCCAAAGACAACCTGGTAGGTACTGTATGCATAAATGTAATTTAAAAGGTAGTAATTTGGAAAGTAGATGACCGAAAAGAACAAACACTTCTTTCTTCTTTGTGTATCATGGGATTTGCTCAGAACGAAGGACATGGAAGATGACACCCCCTCCCTGACCCTCTTCCAGTCCTAGCGTCAGAGGCAAAGGTCAGCAGAAACAGAGGAAGCACACTGCTTCCCATCTCTCCTTTCGGCCCAAGAAAGTCCCATTTACTGGAAAAGCTTTAGAAATCTTTACCAAAAAACCATTTAAAATCCCAAAATTCTATTTCTCAGAAAAATAATACTACGCTTCAGTCCAGAAATAGCATCCAGGCCTCAAAGTGCTGTACTGTCATTACTTCTAAAAATAAACTGAGCAGATCAAAGTCTTGAGGTCAGTTTCAAATAATGTGCTGCGGCAGCTACTCAAGCAGTGGCCCCACTCGTCCCACTGGCGGCAGTGCATCCCTCAAAGGGCAGGCCTGCCCGTCCCCATCTCTGAGCACACACCTGCAGAGAGGTCGCCCAGACAGAAGAGGCTGAGCCAGGTCCCTCACTCTTTGCTGAGTGCCTTTAGTTAGGCAGCCAGAGAGAGCGAGCCAATGACAGCGGAGATTCTCCAAATCCAGCAGCTTTTCTAAACGGCGCCTCAACCTACCTTCCAGCAACCTGTAAATGATTTCTGGACCCACTACCATGTGTAAGAGCCCCAATACCACCTTACACCCTTTGAAGAGATATACATAACTTACCCTCCACATTTTAAAAAGGAAACTCGTGAGCCCATACAGGATAGTAAAATATGTCTATAAGTTATGAAAATAAACAAAAGTAGGTAATATTGTAAAAAGTGTTGAGTAGGGACATTTTAATCTTATGTCAATACAGTCATGAAAATTATTCATTTATTAGAATAAATAATAGATATCTTGGAACCAGGAGAGATGAACATTTAATATTTCTTCATTATTTTGTTTGAAAATTACAATTAAAAAAGATAAATTAAATAAATGAATGATGAATGAGTGCCAAGTCACTAAAATGCATTTGATTCTAAGCAACATCTTTGACACATAAATTAACTTTTATCTTGAAGGAAACGGGAAGAATTTTTCAAAGTGTTTTCAAATAACAACTCCAAATAATTGAGACTTATCCAACGCAAACACTCTCTGGTACACCCTGTAGAATGAGGCTCTGCACTTTTTCCCAGTTCTTTGTAAAAACATCCGTAAGCAATGGTGCTAAAGAAAACACTTTACTTCTCCTTTTTTGCTAAAAACAAAATTGCCAAAATCTTAAGTTATTTTTCTAAATGCTATAATGATTCCAACATTTCTTTGGGATCTCTGATCTTCTTAAAAGAAGATTTTTATTACATCTTTGATGCACTTACCTTTAAGTTTAAGAAGGAAGTACAAAGCTTACTTCTGGAATTGTTTTCTTTCCCGAGTAATTAGGAGTTTGGGAAATTAAACCTGCAAAAATTTTGAGCCACAACCCAAGTATCTGGAGCCTTGTAATGCTCTGGATATATTTTTAATATCCTCACTGAGAAAAATGCTTTCAGCCCTGATTTCCCATCTATCCTGCTTAGTGTGAGATTTTATGCCACAAGTTTTAACGCAAACATATTAAGCCTCTTTCTTGTTTTCACTACAGGTATGTGTACATACACACATCAAATTGCTCAAATAATGATTACCACTTAAAAGTACCTTAAAAAATAACGTAAGTGAAAGAAAAAAAAAGAATGGTTTCACACTACAAAACTCTAAGATTAATGGATACAAGTTTCCCAGAAGGGGAAAAAAATCAATTATGCATATAATAGAATGTTTGCAAAATTCACCTGGGAACTAGCCAGGAGCACAAGGGTTCTCTTTGAATCTTTATCTGTTGTGACCTTTCCTAAACTGAGCACAGGAAATTATTAACAATCTTTCTCCGTTTTTCCCCCTTCCCTCATTTGAAGGAAATAAGTTCATCAGTCCTCATGTTAGATTTTCAGCCATGTGTTACTGAAGGAGAGGAAAACATATCTTAGAGCATGCAGTAACCATTTTATACGTTCCCAGGTAATCGGTTACAAATCATTGCTTAGCTGTGATCAACAGTAACAAAACCTTGAGTGGCACAATGCCCACATAAATGGGTGATATACAAATACTTATTGACTGAATAAACATCAGCTGGCCTCACGTCATTTTATGTGGCCTGTGGTCACAAACCATCCTCTTAAGGGCAAGCTAGGTCATCCATCAAATCCAATTCAAATGGTTTAACCAACTAGGCTGAAAAAATGGATGGCCTAAAAAACTGTCAGTCTCTTTCTCAGGAGCACCAGTGACTAGACCGATGGGCACTGCCCTCCAACTCAGAATTAACAATAAAGTCAGGCAAAGGGTAACAAAGAGCTCTGCTACAAGTAAGCATCAAGTTTGGCTTGTGGCTAAACAAGGAAACCTTCATTCTCTAAAGCTTTTTATCTGGCACATGCTTTACAAGAAACAAGAAACTCAAGAATTCCTTGGACACCCATCTACCGGCTGAAAATGGGGAGCTTCTGACTGCTCTTGTCAATAACATAAAAGCAGCCAAAAACAAATGGGATATTTTTATTCTCCCTTTACTCTTAACATGAAATATTAAACCATCAGGCACTCTGTTTCCTATTCCTGCATCCCTTCTTGGTTCAATCATCAGAGACCTCCCATTAACATTGTAATGTTCAGATGATTCTTTGTTACAAAGTAAAATATGAATCAAACCTTCTAAAGCACTATGACAGAATAACGCCTGCATTTATAAATTGAAATACAACACAGAAAAAAAATCCTCTTTTTTCAATTAAATAGATATTCACAGCTTATCAAATAAAACAACCAAGTATAACAGGCTCAGCAAAGGAAAATCAATTCTCTTAATCACTCAATGATGACTAACTTCTATAGTTGCTAAACGTGAATAAGCTTTCCAAACGATTCTGCACTCCCGCTTAGCTACCAAAACTATGTTTATTGCAAAGCAGTCCAAAACTCCTGCCATCCAAAAGCAGGGTGAGGCACACTAAGTGGATTTCTCCTTTACATTAGGTATCTACCAAACGTGTGCTCTTCACAAGGAGGTCTGTTCTCAGAATTTCATCTGGAAAGCAACTTTACTCAAAAGAGCTTAGAAGCCCTGCAAGGAGAGAGGGTGCATTCTCTTTTTTAACCATGCCCAGTCTTTAAATATATGAAAATAAAACCACCTTCCACCATTTTCCAGTTAAATTACATGGTTTCGGTTACATGTACTTGACATTAGAAATAAAAATAGCATAGTAAACCATCCATTTACACAATTATCTTCTCCATGTAGATGTTTCTAAAATTCATGTCTCTAGCCTGACTTCTATTCTGATTTCCAAACATCTTCGGCTGCCAGCCCTCTTCACACAGCTGTCCTGCAAGGACCTCAGAAACATTCTTCACAGACCAGAACTCATCCTCTTCTGGTTCCTGCTCCCAAATTTGCTCCTTTCCCTTTTACTCTGTGCTTTCCTTCATCCCTGTCTTCAGTCACGGAACTGTCAACTTTCTGACCCTGAAATGTCTCTCAAATCCATCTCATCTTTGCCTTCCAACTTCCACTGCCCTAAGCCACATCAGCATTGGTTCTTGTCTGAACAGTCAAGATGGATTTATAACCCTGCCTTCAGTCTCTTTCAGAAGCACTCCTATACCAAAAAAGTGACCATGGAAGAAAAAAAGAGCAAAAAAAGGTTAACATACCAAAAGAGGGATGAAGGCATTTGAAAAAATGGTTAAAAGGATAAATTAGAACAAAAGAGAAGAGGAAGAGAGGGGAGAAGGCAGGAGGAAGACTTCTCCAATCCCTGCTGCTTTTCCTGTCCTCTGTCAGCTTCACCCTGAAGTAGAACAAAGTTGTTTGATGCTGAATTCCCTCCACGCCAAGTTCTGTCTTTAAAACACACAAGTATACACATATATGTTAATGAGCCAACTTTACATACACACATATAATTATGTGTGTGCATGTGTAACTGGGTCTGTTGTCATCTCAATTTTTACCAAGTATCTAAAAATATAAATGTAAACAGTGCTCTGAGAAACAAGCTGAACCATCAGTATTGGACCCTTTCCCATGGTGTGATAAATGCTGTGGTACCACTCTTCAGGACCAAGGCACCCACTCCTTAGCTGCTGGGATTGTTGGAGGTGGCTGGCTCTCAGCTGGGTCCTTCTCCAGGAATTGTGAGCTGCCTTAGCTGAGGAAAGTCACGCCTGTATCTATTGACAGTCCATGCACAGGCAATAAAGACCCAGCCACCTTACCCAAAGGTGGGACAATTTGAAAGGGCCAACCCCACTCCAGAGCCTATTATAAGATAGACTGAGGCCTTTCTTGGGCTCTATGACAATTCCATCTCCTAACGCTGCCCAGTCTCCTATCCTCACTCCCTCAAAGATGTTGATTTGATCCATAGGAAATCCCCTAGTACTTTCCTTCAGGCACATCTCCACCTCAGAGTCTCTTTCATGGGGAACCCAACCTAAGACTCAAGGCCTGTGACTTCCTACACAAACCCATCACTCCCTATCTTTTCAACCTCATTTTATTCCACAAGCCTTTCTGCTCATTATACTTCAGACACACTACTACCCTTTCTTTCCCTCCATCCTGCCCTTCTTATTCTTATCTCAGGGACTTTTTCTTTTTTCTCTCTGGCTTAAATGTTCTTCTCTTGCTTTTTCCATGGGTAGCTCCTTCTCATCATTCAGGCCTCTGCTCAAACATTACCAACACAACTTCTCTTACTACTCTTTCTCAAGCAGCCATGCTATCATCCTATCAATCTGAATCACCTCAACCTGTTTATTTCCTTCAGCACCCCCAACACAATCTGAAATGATCATGTGTTTATTTGATTACTTGCTTAAAAGAAATCTGTTCCCATCCACTACCATTCTTCCACTAGCACTAAAACATTAACTTCTTGAAGGCAAGGAACTTGTGTTCACCACCGTTTTTCCAAAGTCTGGAAGAGTGCCAGGCGTTCAACAAATATTTGTTGAGCAAATAGCAAAGCTACTAAATAGGCATTAGCATCAACTTAAGTTTAAATACCATGAATGCCATGGTGGGAGAAGGGGGTGACATGGGAGAGCATCCATGTAAAAATGACAAAATGAAGCCAGACCAAGAACAATAAGATGAACCAAAGAGAGTTAAACCAAAGAAAAGAACACAACGTTGCAAAGTTCAAATTGTGACAACCAAGGAAAGCAAAAGAAGTTTCTGGTACAGTTTAGCATGATTTTTACCTTCTATGCAACCCCACTCACATTCATACTGGTGAAGGTAGCGACTAAATTCTGAGAGGAGAACAAAAGGCGACAGGTCTATAACCCGTGCCACCCTGGCCAATAAAACATCTCATCTGAATTCCTATGGCATCTAGCAAGGAATCTACAGGGCAAGGCTCCAGGATGCATAAGGAGGTGATTTGTGAAATAAAGGAAAATGAGTTCCCAATTGTAGTAATGAATGTCTTCCTGAGCAGATCTGTGCCCCACTGATCTCTGGTCTCACGTCTCCAAACAATTACTACTTTGGGGAAACTGAGGCAATAGAATAATTGGAAATATTATTATTATTATTATTTAATAAACAAAGTCCTATTTTTCAAAATGTCTCTTCAGTGATTTCTACATTATTGGGCATTTCCCAGCAACTGCCTCCTCCTTCTGCCATGTGTGATGATAATTAGACCTCCTCCCCTTTAAAATAGCTAATATTTTCTTACTAACGTTGAACAATTTCCAGATCAGTCCTAAGCAGGCTTATCTTGAATTAACACATTCCAAACATATTCCTTGATTTCTCTGTGCACTGTGTATTGTGCTGGATGTGAGACTGAAATTCAACAACTGCAGTTCTATACATGGCATTAGTTTCTCCATTGTTATGAGCCAGTCCCTCGCTCTGAAAATTTCTCTATTAATAGGTAATAGACCACACAGGAAATACGAAAGGGACTGTTTCTGAATGCCCTGAGACTCACAACCCTTAGACATAAACTAAGATTATTTTACTGCACTAAAGAAGTTACCATTACAAGCACAGAGTAATTAAGATTCACGATTGTCTTGGGATTTACAACACAGAATATTCCTTAATAGAGTGCTCTGTATCCACAACAACCCAAATGCATTAAGGAAATTCACCATCATCACTGTCACCAAAAGATACTGTTAAAGAATGGAACATTCTCTATTAAAGTTTAAAAGATACGGATGATCCATCACAACATATTTTGAAAACTGGAAGACTGAAAACCTTACCTGTTCTGCATAGATTCTTAGACTTAGGTACCATCTCTGCTCTACCAATAGTTTAGAATGTGAAGATATATACCTTATAAGATTAAAGCTAATTATGTCTCCTAAACTGTAAAACTAGGTAGAAAGAAGTGCACAGTCTGAGGGTGGGAATGAAAGGCAATGCCATCAGGCTGAGTACACTTTGCTGGGCTACCCTCATTCTATGCCTGCATCTACATTTAAAAGATTAATAAATGTTCCTGAATGGCTGGGGAAATCCCAATTACATCTCCCACACTGCTCAAATGGGTGGTGAGGGAAAATGGCCAAATTACACAATGACTCTTCTGTGAAGTGTGGCCAATGAATATGATTCTGTATTGTGCTTTAATGAAATTCTCTTCTTACTTCTGAGAAAAGGACAAAGAAAAATGGCGATACATGAGAAGAATAAAGTCAACCGTGACACAATTACATACGTAAGACTTAAAATGCCGCTGTGGAAATCACTGAATAATTTAAGAGTCCTTGCTAAGTATCTCAATCTGCAACCTCTTGTTCTCTAAGATTCTCTCTCAAAGTTACACACACACACACAATATATGTATATAACGCTCAAAGTTCCTCATGAATTCCAGGTGTCTTGTCCCTGCATCAGTGTTCTCTGTTGATCAAGTTTCTTCCATTTATACAACAAAACACCAACTGAACCCCATCTGAAGAGGATGAAAACAGGTATCCTTACTCCTCCTGATAAAATATATCTAAAATAAGTAATATCAATTTGACAATATAATTCACTAAATAAAAATATGTCTATAATCTTCACTTTGTGAACTTTTTGAGTAATATTAAATTTTGATGATTTACATTTACACAGTGCTAATTCCAGTTGCACTAAATATTTATAGAAAACATACATACACAAAACATCTGTGTGTATGGCTGTAACCAAATATAAGTACAATATACTAATATATTCCCTGAATACAAGTGTATGAATTTTATTATTCTTAGGAATATTATCTTCACTGACTATCATTTAAAACGAATCTTGTTTCAAGTTCTAGTAATGTAATTTGTAGAAGTGCTTATAATGGTTTTCATGAAGTCATAGGGTTCATGAAAGCTTTTACTTCCTTATTCAGGCAGGAACCCACAGGAAGTCATTTATACTCCCTCTGACCCACAGGAGATGTAGAAAAATAAATAAAACAAGTCTACACAGCTAACTGTAAACTGGTTCTGAGCTAATCTTTCTGACAGATACATCCACAGAACAGAACGATGGGCAAGGAAGAATGCTGAGTAAGGGGTCAGGATAAGAAAGCCAACCCTAAATAACCTTGGGCAGCAGTCCTTCCCAGGGTGGTGTCATTATGCTGTCAGAAGCAACATTTGTAAAGTTTATGGGCTCCAAAGCTCCCATAAAAAATTCCTAGGAGCCCAGCCTAGAAGTCAAGAAAGCCAAAGAAAGACTTAGCTAGTTCAGCTAAATTCCAAAATGTTACCAGATTTTTTGAGATTTTATTGGTGTAAGGTATTTGGAGAGGACCCAATAAAATACTGCCTTTTATTGGTAGTTTCAGTTAGGCCCTTGCTAAAGATCAGCTACTCACTTCCTAAGACTCAAATAGTCCTCTGGTTCTGATCCTTAAGAGAAAATGGAAACATCAAGCAAAGGCAGCAAGTGGCAGAGGAGAAAGGATTAATACCATAATTCCCTTCTCCTTGGATCTAATTGTTACTCATATTCCTTGAATTCCAACTAGGATGGAAATGTTTGGTTTTTGAAAGGTTAGTGGGGTTCTACTGAAAATTTCTGCTCAGGACCTAAGAATTCAAAAGCATGTCCTGTGAATTCTGAGGTCAGATATGACTACAACCAAATATAAGCACAAAAATAAAACAATATCATATTATCAGTAAAAATGTTTTCACTTGTCTAGATTAAAGCTGTTTGAGGATTATCCAAAGGAAATGTTTTAGACTTTCTTACACCACTTAAATAACATCTTCTAATTTTAATATCTACTAAAATGAACCCAATTAAAAAGACATTATCTACTACAAAACCATTCTATTAAGCATTCCAAAGCTAAATGAAAATGAGTTTTAATGTATCCATCCTCCCTCACTTATTGATGCTAGACTAGCATTACCAAGCAAAAGCCAAAACTCTCCACCTCTCTATATACACACCTCTCCGGTTAGTCTTAAAAAACCTCATATGAAAATAAAGGATGCATTCATTATCCATGTCAGTTAGCTAGGTTATCCAACCTAGGTGGATTAATCCAGGGGTGTAAGAATCAGCCAATCTGTCCAGAGAATGGAAACACCATATGATATCATCTGACCTCAAACTTTAGGAGTTTCCTGACCCCTAGACCAATGGAGCATGGAGATACATGAAAGTCTTCAGGAAAAGGAAGATCTAGTTTCTTACCCATTGCTGATTTATTAATGAAGCATTAATACTAGCTTTCGCTAATGCTTTCAGCTCTTGCAATGAAGCTCCTCTCCAAGTGTCACCAATGTGTTTTTATTTTGAGAATTTAATAGTCAAGCATAAGAGGCAACCAGCAATTCACTAAAAAATGTTTTATCTATTTCTCAAAAGTGGGTGTTTCTATGAATGAAAAAGTCAACATCTGGGTTTACAAGAGGTTCTGGCTTTGGGAATGTGGGTCACATGCTCATTAACCTTTGTGAGAAGGAGCAAGCGGCTCTAACACCTCTCAAAGGTATCACCAAGACCTGTGGGGTCCCTGACAACAGGAGGACAAAACCCTCTCCTGTGCACTCTATCTTGCCCTTTGCTCCACCCAATCCATGCATGATAAAAAGAGAGCAATTTATCAGAACATGGTCAAAATATCCAAGGGTTAATTTTTTTTTTTTTAAAGATTTTATTTTATTTCCTTTTTCTCCCCAAAGCCCCCCCGTACATGGTTGTACATTCTTCGTTGTGGGTCCTTCTAGTTGTGGCATGTGGGACGCTGCCTCAGCGTGGTTTGATGAGCAGTGCCATGTCCGCGCCCAGGATTCGAACCAACGAAACACTGGGCCGCCTGCAGCAGAGCGCGCGAACTTAACCACTCGGCCACGGGGCCAGCCCCCCAAGGGTTAATTTTAATAAGCTTCTCCTTATACTGCTAAATTACACAACCCAAGGCACAATTCAATTCTGTCCTACATTGTGCTCTAATTGGTTTACCTGGGTGAGTCCAGGCTCTCCACTGATTAGCAAGTTTCTTGAGGCCAGAAACTTACAGCAATATGTCTCTTATGTCATCCCAGCACAGGTACACAGTGTTCTACATGTTTATAGGCTGATTCATGGATGGGCAGACCTTGCTTAGCACACAGTTGATACAAAAATAAATACGGCTAACAAAAGAAACATGAAAATAAGTTTCCAACTTTCTATTTAGATCATGATCTGATCACAACTAAGAGTCATCCAGAAGAATCCTTCATCTCACTAAAATGAGTGTTTATTCTGACACTCAAAATGAGAAAAAAAAAGTAGAATGCTCCTCCACATCCCCCAGGTTGGATGATAAATGGCAATACCACTGCCACTTTGGACTTTGTAGGGTGAGAAGATGGGTAAGAAGAACGAGTAAAATACAGATAGAGAAACTAATTTTTAAAAAGGTGTGGCAAAATCAGGAGGCATTTGCCAACTAATTAACTATCCAATCTCAACATTTCAAATACTTCCTATATATTGACAAACCCAAATTTCTATCTCCAGCCCTGACCTCTCCCCCAAATTCCAGACTATATCCAAAGGTCAGCTTCCTATCTCCATGTGAATGTCTAAAAGGCATGCCAATTTAACACGTCAAAATTTAGCTCTTGTTTTCTCTGCAAACCTACTGTTCCTTCAGTCTTTCCCATCTCAATAAATAACAACTCCATCCTTCTAAGTTGCTTAGGCCAAAAGTCTTATCCTTGACTCCTCTCTTCCCCTCATACCCCATACCCAATTGTCAGCAGCTCCTATTGGCTATGCTTTCAAAATATAACCAGAATCCAGCCACATCTCAGCACCGCCACTCCAACCCCCCCGGCCCACGCTGGCATTATGCCTCTCCCAGATCACTGCCATAGACAGCCTCCAACGTGTCTCCCTGCTCCTGCCTCACTCCCTTCTGCATCCAACACAGCAGCCAGAGTCCTCCCGCCACAACCTAAATCACAGAATATCACCCCTTCACACAAAACCTTCCAAAGGCTCCCCATCTCAGACAGCACAAAGGACACAGGTCTTGTTAGGATCTGCAGTGTCCTTCATCATCTGTGGCCCCCACCACCACCACGGCTTTACCTCATCTCCTATTTCTCTCTCTCCAACTCACTGTGCTCCAAAGACACTGGCCTCATTGCCGTTCCCTGGACATACCAGGTATGCTACTGGCTCAGGACCTTTGCACTTCCTGATCTCTCTGCTTAGAAAGTTCTTCCCACAGGTACACATGGTTATTCCTTTACCTCCCTCAGAGCTTTTTCTAAGTGTGCCGTACTAAGTGAGGTCTTTGCTAACCCCCGTATTTAAAATTGCAATCCACACCCCCAGACAGACAGACAGGCACACACACCCCAACAAACACTTATACATGTATCCTCATTAGCCCCCTCTGTTGCTTCATTTTTTCCACAGCCTTTATAACCATTTCACATACCATATTTTACTCATAACCAAATGTAAGCTCCATGAAGACAGCATTTTCCTCTGTTTTGATCCCTGCTCTATCACCAGGGCCTAGAATGGTGCCTGGTACACAGTAAGCAATCGACAACAGTTTGTTTTATAAATTAGTGGACCCGCCAAGATGCAAGAGAGAGGAATTAATGTCTCTACACAATCACTTATAATGATTTCAGTCACTCCCTTACCTCTTGAAGGTGTTTATCATCCATCTTACTAATAATCTGTCAACAACAGCTATTAAGTAACTGTACTTGCGTGGTCCAGGAGCAGCCCCTGCCTTGTCGTCTTCATCACAGATGAGACAAAATGTACACAGAAGCAACTCAGTCATAATCAATAACATTTACTGAGTGCTTATGATAAGCCAGGAACTGTGCTAAACACTAAAATAGATTATTCAGTCCTCACAATATTATTAGACACAGGACTCTGTTACTTTCCTTCTTTTTAAAGGAGGAAACTGAGGCTGAGAAACTTGATACAGCTAGGAGGGAGCAGGATTTGAATTTAGGTCATCTGTCCAGAGGCCATGCTCTCAACTCTTGCATCTAACAGAAAGATGTTCCCATCACAGGCCACAGAGAAGATAATGTGTAAGTGTGCTTTGAGGTAGTCTGAAAACCAGCCTAATAAGAAATAACATTCAGATGTACAAGGAAGCACAATGTCCCTAAGTGCAAAGGAGTCTGGAGTTGGTACAAGAGGCAGCAGGACCTGTTGCATCTGAGCCAGGAAGTCAGTGATACTGAGGGTCTCTGCACAAGGACACTGCCGCTGGTCTAAAGGTTTTGAAAAGGTTGAACAGAGAAAGGAAGACAAAAACCTACATATGGAAATGCATACGTGCAAGAGCATGGAGACAAAGATGGATGCACTTATTCACTCACTTGTTGAACAGCCACAAGTCTCCTAGGCTACAGGCACTGTTACCTGTAGCAGGACACTAAGGACAAACAGACGACCCTGCGCTAAAGGAGTTCATTTCCTGGCAAAGGCAGTACAGGGGAATGACTGAGAAGCCAGCAGGAAGAGGCCAGATAAGGCGAGGGAGTGTACTGGAGAACAGTGAGGGAAGGGGTTAACAGATAAAAAGGGAAGAGATTACGGAGGATTTTGAAGGTCCGAGAAGTTTGAATTTAGCTGTAAAAATATATTAATTGTAGGTTCCTGAGGTACACAATAAACATCTGTTTAATGAAGGGTCACTGTTCTAAAATGCACTCAGGGCCCTGGCCTAGCAGCTATTTTTCTCCTTCCTGTACTTGGATAACTACTGCAAGAGAGAAAACCATTTGTTAGCATCTCTCAACCCACCAATAATCTTGGAAAATATGAGAAGGATTCTTTCTGACTACACTAGGCCAGTTCTTAGGAGAAATGACTCATAGAATACCTCTCTGTTTTGAAATACCTACAGACAATTCCAAAGCATGGCTGGTTTTTTCCCCTGGAAATGACTCCCTCACATAGAAGTCCTTGGAATTTATCAAAGCCCATTTTCTCCTTGAATTAAACTCCTAAGAACCACTGAGGAAGTCACAGGGTAAAAGAACCCACCTTCCCTTTCCTTCCTGCTCACTAACTAGCGAGCCACCATGTTAGTCTTCTCGGTCACAGAGGAGAGATCATTTATAAATGGCAATGTTCATTCAATACCTACACCCAGCGCTTTCACTCGACTCTTTCCTCATACACTGACTTGGACATATAACCACAGATCTCTGTGCCTCAGATTCACCATCTATAAAACAAGGATCACAGGAGATCTACCTGGCAGGGTTTCCGTGATAATTTGGTGAGTAGATATATGCCACATGTATGCAATAGCTAATAAGCACTCAATAAATATCATCATTGTTAGTATTCTATGCATTTTTATATCAGTGGTCTATATTTAAATTTAAAATATTTTACAAATATATTTACCACTAAAACAATTCAAACAGTATGAAAAAGAAACTAAACATGAAAATCCCCTCTTCTCCACCCCTAGCTCCCTCAATCTCACTCTCCAAAAGTACCTGGATGTCCTTCTGGACATATTTTGCAACAGGAAACACAGCTATAGACCCAGACACTTTTTTTATTTACATACATTAGACCACACTATATAAACTGTTCTGCAATTTGCTTTTCTTTCATCTAGTGATATGTCTTGTACACCCTTCCACACACGTTCACATCATCTTTTTAACTTGGCAGTCAGTAACTTAGAGGCACAGGTGCCATAATTTATTTACTCAGTCTCCAACTGACAGACACAGAGGGTATGTCCACTTTTTACTATCACCAAACAATGCTTCAAAAAATATCCTATACACATACATTTTTGGGATTATGTCATTCTAGAAGTGTGAATCAACGGTTGTATCTATATTTCAATTAGACAGATATTGTCAAACCGCCCCTAGGAAATGATATACCTCACTGGTATATTCTTAAAGTCTTAAAGGTTCCATTAATTTAATACGAACGGAAATATTGGGATCCCAGCAACTAAAAACACATATGCTACGACTCCATGTATAGGAGGTTGTAGGAGACTGATTAAGGAACCAGCCTGAACAGACCAGAGGTGCAGAGGATGTTTTCTAGCAAACAGAGGAGGTGGAGCTATATCTCTTCCATGCCATGAAATTAAAGTAAAAGCCGTCATGTAAAATGCTACTTTATCCTGCTTATCTGATATCTTTTTCTTACTTATTAACCGTAACACTGCTCACATACCTGCACTATCCAGATTTTACTTTCCAGACAATGTATTCTGAGAAAAACACTGACATATTTAAGCACCGTAGGTTCCTTTTACTACTATGTCATGGGTACTCAAGCATTCAACCTAAGGTTTATCAAGAGGTTAACTCTGCTCTATTATCAGTTCAAAAGCTCTAGAAGACAGGTGACACCAGCAGACTCCTTCCCTCTCCGTTCTGCCCCACCTTCCCATCTCCTTTCATGCCTGAAAAGTGATTTACATCATCCATAATCATCTTGTTCCCATCCCCAACAGAGATAATACAATTTATGGGAAATAAAAAAGTAGCCCTATACAAAACAAAACGTACTTTGGGAACTCCGACATAGTTAAATAGAGAGTATACACAAAATAAATTTTGAGTGTAAAGACTAAATTGTTCTGATACAAATTTAAATTAAGAGAGTCACTCCTATGTATCTGCATTCATTAAAATATATACATGTCCTTGGAAACAATCCAAGTGCCCATCAAGTGATGAATGGATAAAGAAGGTGTGGTATACATATACAATGGAATACTACTCAACCATAAAAAAAGACAAATTCATTGCATTTGCAACTACACAGAAGGACCTGGAGGGAATTATGCTAAGCGAAATTAGCCAGACTGAGAAAGACAAACACCAGATGATCTCACTCATATGTGGAAAATGAACAAGCACATAGACAAAGAAAACAGTTCAGCAGTTACCAGGGGAAGCAGGGTAGGCAGTGGGCACAGGGGGTGAAGGGGAGCACTTATGTGGTGACAGTCAAGAAATAATGTGCAACTGAAATCTCACATTGATGTAAACTATTATAAACTCAATAATAATAAAAAATATATATATACATGTCTTAACTTGTGGTTTGATAAACCAAAGGCACCAACTTTTAGGAAGAGATTTATGAGCAAGAAACAGTCATTCTTTTAAGAAAACTACTAGATATTTTTATAATGCAAACGTTGCTTGGGAATTATGAGTCATGTTAAGAAGCTAGTTCTACTATTTGTTTATTTCATTTCAAATGACTATGTACTTAAGCATCTTACATTCCTGTTTGTCCATAATATCTCCATCTGGTACTTTCTGAATACCAAATTTTACAAAATTGTTTCTGTGGAAACACAAGCATATAATATTCAATGGGCAACTGAAACTGAATTTACTTCAGAGGACTGACCACAGCCAGCCAAGACTGAGGCTGCTTTTTATAAAACACCCTAAGAAATTCTGCCAACTTTAAACAGGCAACCATTTTACTGCCCTGTCAAAGGGTTATTTTTAATAAGCTCATAATTGTACGTTGCCCATCTTTGCTTTTGTCAATGAAATTTAAGTAATGTAAATTCCAGCAATTCATAACAAAGGCCAAGGGAGGATAAATCCTTTCAGGCTGAGAAAATTACCATATAATATAATATTTCTATTTCCTGCTGGTTCTCGGAGCTGCAACAGTGGTAAGAGAGCAGGCTATTCCAACTCCAGAAGAGCCTCTGATGCTGCCCCTGTTTGCCTAATTCCAAGCCTAGTCTTGTGCCGCCCTTCCCGGCCCTAGTAACAAAGGCTTCTCTTCCTTAGCTCTAAATAGCAATATCAAATAACCAACTCCTTCAGATCTACAAAGAACAACAACAAAAACAAAAACACTTCCCTCCAAACCAGACAGAGGGGTAAAACTGTGAAGGAAACACAAGGGGCCCCAGGTAAGCTGTGCCGTCTACCTACCCAGGGAGACCACCCAATTCAGTTTTGCCCTTCTGATTATGGCTGTGGGCAGGTCTGTCTTCCCTGTAGAAGAGAAGAAAGTGGCCACAGCAAACTCAACTGGCAAGAGGTGGCTCAGCTGTGTCAGCTGGTATTCGGAAAAACTGGAGGGGGTAAAATGCCAGGCAGCCTGTGGACGAGCCCAGGACACTCCAGCAGGGCACTCTTCCCGCCCTCTTCAGGAATAGACTAAAGGCAGGGAACCTGATCCAGCCTTCAGAAGAGATCCAAAGGAACACATCGCCAGAATAATTTCAAGTCTCAAATCTCAACTAATACGGTTTTAGTTAAACAAAGTATTCAATCATCACTCACTGACAGCCCACAAAATCAGGCACTGCTGAAAAACTGGCAAAAAAAGGGATATACACTCCTTTAACAATTTTGTTTCCTATAATCCACACTTCTCTTTACTAGATTAAGTCCCCTGAAGCACCGTTTTCTTCATGCCATATCCCTGCTCAAAAAGCTTTCTGTTCTCCCCAGGAAAAAGCCCTTTTGGCAATCTTACAGTCTATCATTTCAAACACAAACACCATGCAGGTAATTAATTTCACTATCCCCCTGGAGCCTTTATTTTTTCTTGCCTCTGTCCCTTTGTTTCCTCAACTCTCAACAAGTGGAATACTCTTCCCCTTGCTGCACGGTGCACGCTGGATTCTCTGGGTAGTAGGCTGAGATACAAGTGTGCAGAACATTTACTAGTAAATGCCTCGGGGATCAAAACCTGAGGAAAGGAGAGGAAGGATGCAGAATTGGGAAGAGGGAGAAGTTGAGCCATGACAGCTTCATAACACTTCCATAAGCTCTGTGGCCCTTCAGAGTTGTCTCAGGCTTGCTGAAATGGTGAGGCCATTATACTCCACCCAGATCACTCACTGAATATCTGCCACCCTGGGGAGGGTGTGACCTTGGGCAAGGTGGCTCTCTACAATGGCAGCCCCCAAAAGGGCTGGTAATGTTCCCAGCAGCCAAGAGAGCAAGAAATTCTTTGTAGGGGGATCTGGGAAACACATCACCATACCCACCACTCTTCCTGCCAAAATCGCCTCACCCTTCAAGTCTAAGTCCTACATATGGTGCCTGAACACATACACTATCACTGAATAACACTTCAACTGTGTTACGTAGCATTTCAAAAAGGTTATTTCCACTAAACTATACAAGATGCTAGAGGGTAAAAACCATGAGTTATATCCTCATAATTTCTTTAGAACAGGGAGAAACAAACTTTTTATATTAAAGGCCAGATAGTAATATTCTAGGCTTTGCATATCACATATAGTCTCTGTTGCATATACTTACTTTTTTTTTTACAAGCCTTAAAAAATATAAAAACCGTTCTTAGCTCATTGGGCATATAAAAATTGGCCAGATACGGTCCCAGGGCCGTCATTTACCAACTTTTGCTTCAGAACAGCAGTGTCAAATGGAAATTTAACACAAACCACGATGTAGTTTTAAATTATCTACCAGCCACATTAAAAAAAAGCAAAAAGAAATACGTGGACTCATTTTTAATGATGTCTTATTTAATCAAAAATATTAAAAAATCCCCATTTCAACATGGAATCAACATAAAAATATTAATGACTCATTTTACATTCTAAGTCTTTGAAATCTAGGGTGTATTTTATATTTATAACAAATTTCAATTCAAACTAGCCACATTTCAAGTGTTCATTAGCCACACAGAGCTAGCAGCTACCATACTGGACAGCACAGCTAGAGAATATAGGGGATGGTATTTCGATGAAAGTGAATTTGTTCTCTTAAGCAGCATCTACTGAGTTCTAGCTGTTGAGAACACACCGATTTGTGCTAAATATGAGAATATAGATTGAATAGGATTCCATTTTTGCCCTTAAGCAGCCCCAGTGCAGACAGATGCTATAATAACAATGTGATATATTGCTGTCTGGACAAAGTGCTATACTAGAATAAGAAAAGGAGTTTGGTCTTAATTGGTCACCAAATCTATGAGAACTTCTTCAATACACTATAGATTCTTCAAAACCATCATGTCTTTTACAGTTAAAAGGGCTCAGACTTTTAAAAATGTAGTTCTTTCTTTAAATACCCTCTGAATAAGAGACATGAATTCAGGATGCAATGGAATAACACCAAGACAACTGGATAAGAAGTGCACAATCTTTCATGATGAACCAATTATTCTATTTTATGGAAGGCATAAAATGGAAGGTATATTTCCTTAAAATATATTTCAAACTTCTCCCACAGGTGCAGCTTTCTATTTCTTATCACATCATTGTTTTAAAGGACCAGGTGCTTCATGGGGCAAAATGACGTTTTCTGAAATCTCAATCAAATATACAAGACGATTTTTTCTTGCTTTTGTATAATCAAATTTTATGATTACCTAGAAAATATAATTGATATAAAATAGCCTTAAAAAAAACAGTATTATTCTCAACTCGGTAAGACATAGTCTGCTTTCTCGCTGGTGTTTATCTGGGAGTCAGAAGGGATACTAAAATGAAATTTGAAAATCTCCTATAAACATACAAGATTAGCATTTCCATCAGTTTCCCTCAATAATCTAAAAGTTCCCGGACATTTTGTCCTTATTTCTAGCATAAAAGTAACACAATCTGTAATGTTTTTTTCTTTGTGCCTACTGACATTTCATGGTTATAAGCTATTTGATTGTAGTGGGATATTCTGTTACATTTAACTAATTGTAAAAAATGAACTTCACTGTTATATAAAAGAAAAAAGGAAAATTAATTTCCCTGACCAGCAATTTAAATTTTATTAACCTAAAGTAATTTTATTTAAAGCAAGAGCATAATTTAATTTTATTCTTAATAGAGACATGTATATTCTAATATATACTGATAGGGAATAAATATACATTTAAAATCTCATTAGCAATGTGGAATGTCAGTCTTAACTCATTGGACATTTTCCATGCTATCTTTCTCACGCTGGAGCAGAAGGGTTATTAATTTGGGGAAGGAGGGAGAGGGCTGGGAGTGGTTACACACACTCCTGAAAAATCTCATAAAATCTATGGATCCTCTCCTCAGAAAATTCAAACTCTCCTACACACTATAAAGCCCACAATGAATCCATAAAAGTGCATTTACTCCAGGTGAAGAACCTTTCCACCAAAAAGTAGATCAAATTTATCAGTGAAGAATAAAGCACTGGAATTAAATGACCAAGAAAGTATTATCAGTGGGCCTTT
This sequence comes from Equus asinus, assembly GCF_041296235.1. Lineage (NCBI taxonomy): Eukaryota > Metazoa > Chordata > Mammalia > Perissodactyla > Equidae > Equus > Equus asinus. The sequence continues at coordinate 8,270,781 of NC_091792.1, forward strand.
TATGCCACTGCAAGTTAATGTCGCATAAGAATAAGGTACCTCAGTAAAATAAGTGTCTACAGTGGGAGGAGGCTCAAACCAACCACAGCAGGTCAAACAGAAGACGCTGAGCAGATTCTCCAGCATTCAGTTGCAGCTACCAGGCTAGATCTGATTAGAGATAGGGGAGTCTCCAGAAATACTTCCTCCTTCTTAAGAAGTGGGAAACGCAGCCTACCACTGCTACTTCAAAACTTCGTTCAGATGCTTCAACTCCTCTCCTACTTGGGACAGGCACCCGCATCTATGTGCTCCACACCACCACCACTGCAGGCACCCAACCGTCCAAAGGCCTTGGCAACTTTAAAAGATAGCTAGTATCTGGACGTTAAGCAGGAGACACTGTAAAAGCTATTCTGCCTTTAAGTTTTAGCTCTGAACTAAGTGATGGCTGTATTGAGAACATTCTGTACTGTCTTTGCAACTCTCTCGTAAATGTAGAATTATTTCAAAATAAAAAGTTCTAACAAGCGTTTGCTTCTGAGAGACTATTTAGTAGTAGTTTGTTTTCTCCGTAGACCTGCTGAGACTGGAGATTGAATGTTCTTAAAAACTGATGGTGAATGGAATTTAAAGGGAATAAATATCACATTCGTCTTGCTAGTAAGCCTCCCCAACATATTAAAATGAGGTGGGAATTATTGTCAAGAATTCAAAGAAGAACACCATTCTCTCAGTCTCCTCAGAGCAAAGGAGCACTGGCATAGCTGTCAAGAAGAGCTGTGCATACCTGTGTCACAACACACCACTGAGGAATGTGGTGACGGGGGGAGACAAGAAGTGACTACAGACACAGGCAGTAGGTCCCATGTCAAGATGAAGGCTAAAGAGCGAAAACTGCTACTTCATAAGTACTGTCCAATTAAGGAGTCATTCATAAGCAAAGACGATGCGAATCTACTGGTAAGACGTTAAATGATTATGAAATGCTTCCAATAGGTGCAATGACCCACAAATTTTTTTCTATACAAAATGGCTAATCTTAGGCATACATTTTATAGAGAGCAGCTAACTTTTCTCCAGGGTTGATTCAACGCTATTAAAGCAGTGCTGACTGTCCTCTCAAGCACCTTATGCAGCACTCACTGAGCGAGCATAAACTTTTCACTAAACTAAAAAAGCGTGCGTGGAGAACTCCAACTCTAAATTGGCAAATTTCAACGCTGTAACAGAATGAAAATGGTAGGTCCACTAATAGAAACTATCACATTTAAGTCGAATGAAAACAAGACACTCGCTAGCTAAATAAAAATGATAATTCTGACCCCTTACCTAAAACAGGAAAGGTAAAGTATTGCATAAAATTGAGTAATAAAATAAGCAAATGTAAAATTGAAAAAAGTACTACAGTTATAACACCTCCTAAGAAACAAAGTGATTTTATAAATTACAAACACTCTGAAGTGGGAAGGAATAAAGATTGGCCATTTTTACAAAAAATGCACATTTTGGAGTGAGTTTTAAAGGATAGTATGGCTAAAACTTGGCCTGGTATTTAGTACTATTTAACATTTCCTCAATAAAATAGATAATATAATAGATAGCAAGCATCTCAGGTTCCCATTAGGAAATAAGCCAGAAACACAGACAGAACTCTGGTGGATTCTAACAACGTTCAAAATGGGGTTGGTCTATTAGAAAACCCATATGTTATGAATTGAATGATTGAGGCAAAGTTGCGTTACCAACTGTTTAGTTATATATGAAGTATGTCAATGTCCCGTTGTAAACATATAAAGAACAAAGCATTTTTAATAACATACTTTGAACACACTGAAATCTTTTTAAAAGTTTTTTTTTTTCCCATCAAAATCTTCTTCCTACTTATGAGGTCTCTTCTGTCACTTTGCAAAGTAACATTTTCTGGAACATAAGACACAGCATGCACAGGTAAGGCTGGCCGTGTGAAATGAGGGAACCACCACAGGGAGAAAACCACTGGGCACCACAGCAGGCCCAGCAGCGAAAGGCGAGAGCAGGCCACCACACTCGCTGCGCTTTAAGCAAGCACATCACTGGGGTGCATAAATAGAAATTAGTTTAGAGACTCTGAGGTAAGCTTCTTATTTTACTCTTCACTGCTTGACTCATGCTGGATATCCATGCCCAGTTCTGATCTCCACATCTGAGAGGGAATGCAGAGAAATAAAAAGGGAGGGAACCTACACAGATGATGAAAGGGTTGGAAAAGCAGAAGGATCAGAGGCTAGAAGTATCCAGGCTGGGAAGAAAGAGCTGAGGAGATACTTTTTCAAGTCCTTGAAATATATGGACTGTTCTACTAAGAATGGTGACCAGCTGTTCTCCAGCTCTATTTAGGGCAAACCAGAAGAAAATGGCTTAAATCAAAGCAATGACAGATTTAGGTTACTAAGGGAAATTGTGGAATCTTTTCCAGAATTATTTAAAACTAGACAGATACTTAGTTTACCTAGGGTGGCTAAGGTACAGGAGTCAGAACTACAATCTGACTGACAAGATCCTTTTAAAACTCTAGTTTCTACATATTCTTTAACAAGACATATATTAAAATGCATAAAGAGAACTCTTAGGTTCTATTCTATTAGAACACAAGACAATTACTCTGAATTACAGGAGGGATGGGAAGAAAACTGCTTTGGATCAAACGACAATGTGAGACATTGGGCAAGATTTTCAACCTCAGAATGCTTCAGCTCTGGGGAAGCATTCACCTCTAAAAGGGGATTATAACAGTACTCACCTTAGAAAAGTGTTGCGATGATAAAAAAAAAAAAGTGAGATAATTAATCTGTGTAAAGGATCTGGTACAATTTCTTAGACATATGAGATGCTCAGTTAATGTTAGTTCCCGTCCCTTCTCTAATAGACGAGAGACATGAGGTTTTGAATTTTCCAAAAGGTACAGAGATTAATACCATGAAACCTACCTGCATTTTTGCTCATCTTATTCACAGACCTGAAAAGTAGGAAAGTACAAGTAGAAAGAAACCATCAAAAAGACCTCTCTCCAGTCCACAATTGCCCTCGTCTCATTCCCTCTCTTCTTCCTCTCTCTCACTTTTCCCCTGGAGTTCACAGGTCTGAGCCTTATTTGGAATATCATCATGTTACTGTATCATAGGCAAATCGGGGCAAATCAAAGGGGCTCCAGGTTTTCCATTACAGGTCTCACACATCATCATGGCTCACTTTCTAAGTGGTCCACAACAAGGCTGATGCTGCTATAGTCAGAAGGCTTCCAAGGTGCTTCAGCATTCAGAAAACAAAAGTTGGGGACAGATTCTTCAGCAGCAACTAACTCCATAAAACTCCCAGCAACTGGGCTGGATGACTGGAGAGTCTCTTTTCTAACAATTAATGGAAAGAATGTGGCTCACATCTTTCAACCTGCTCTCTGCTGCCAGGTAACCGGGCTTACTTCTGCACTCTGACCACTTCAGAGATGCTACAGTAAAATTATTCTAAGCATGCAAAATACTTAGTAATTTTCACATCAAGAGTGGGGGAAAGTTTTCTTCACAGCTTTAGGGATAATCTTTTTATAAAGCTAAACCTTCCTGACAGTCAATAACCTACCCACAAGACATGTTATCAAATTGAGCATGTTTTATTCCCTTCAAAATAAGTGGGTCTTTTTTTTTAATGAAATCAAACTACATGAAATTCTGAGGACAGAAAATATTGATACAGAATGCTGATTTGGCTATAAAAACAGAAAATTATTTTTCTGTCCATTTTTTAAGTATAAATCACCCCAGCATCTCTGAAACAAATTACGTTCTCTCAAAATCACCTTATTTCTCTAGGTATCTATATTATAATCTTGCTTTTCCTTTAGAGAAATTTTACATGTAAATAAATATATTATTATTCACTGAATTATATCAGGTTCAGAATAGAAAGAAGTGCTTATAATAATGGTTCTACACTTTCCAATTCTATTAGAACACCAGACACACAGAACACAAGACAAGGAGAAAAACTGGCAAAGAGGGGGCTGGGTACATGGGTATACAGACCTAAAAGGTAAAAGGCATAGGGTGGAATGATTTAAATACTGTAGGAGCTGCTTGTCTGAATCTAACCAGAGCGTCCACGAGAATCACTGTAGTCTGACAGTCTTCCAAATGCCACATGTCCCAGTATCCAAAGTGTCTGAAAGACCTAAATACCACAGGGAATCTACGTCGATGAACCACAGTCCAATCCGCTCTGCTTTCACGGAAGCCTCTGCATGTGCCGCAGAAGGAAAAAGCTAAGAGGTGTGAGAGATCTAGGCATACATAACACAGCTTTCAGAACTGAACATAAACGTTCCAGAAAATAAACAGGAACTAACCCGGGAGAGCTCCCTTTTCACTTGTGAGCAAAAGCAGCCTCGGGTCTTGGCACCACATTTATTTTTACTTTACTGGCACGCGGGCAGGGGGCAACCCTGCACTTTTACCTTTAATCTATTTATTTCCAGTCTGATGCTGATAAGGGAAGTAAAACAGAAAAAGAAACTAGGATATTTGGAAGGCAACAGTTAAAGCTCCACTTTTTTGAGAGTACCAGATCTCAGAACCACAGATTTTCAGAGACATTTATATTTCAGAATATTTTAAAACTAGGATCCTTTGACAAAACTTATTTGCATATTTGTGAATAAATTTCTGTCATTTTAAAAAAGATCAAAAGATTTCAATGACATATATGTAGACTACATCAGGTTAAGCTACATTTATTTACTAGGGTGCAGGACATAAGCTGGAAACTCATCCCTAACTAGCCCAATCTAAGAGGATAACTCCGGAACTTAGAGGATGTGCTAACTAATAGGTCCTTGTCTGGATTTTGATTCCCATCAGATCTCTGGCACAAACTCAAGACATGCAAACAGTTCCTTAAGGCTGGAGGAATACAAGCCAAGGAACTAAAGCTATAATTACAGGGACATTCTGAGCTCTCAGGACTATTCCAGGCCACGTGTTGCTGCTCCCAAAAGAAGAGAATAAACAAACACCTTGCTCGTTGGCACCTACCTGAAATTACTGCTCAAAACGCACAAACACACACACACACACACACCCATCAGTCCCAACTGTCAATAAGCTATTCCTTTTCCTCATTTATTCAGGGAAGATGAAAAACGAGGGATTATAATTAAGGGACAAATATTTTAATTGCTACAGCAAAGCAGACTTGGTAGAATGTGCCTGCAGTAACCAAACCTTGAACTAGTCTTCCGTCTTGTGTGTGGCTGCAGTTCCATGCTGTGGACCATTTCTACCGACACACTGCTGCTGTCTCAGCTGTTGCTGCCACTACAACTTCAGCAGCTAGGTGAGGCAATGCCAGGAGCGGAAGGTGAGTTTGTGCTATTTTCAGAGAAAATACAGAAGCAAAGACTGCTGACTTAAGGTATACTAAATTCATACTGAGAAACGGGAAACTGCCTTCATAAGCACTCGGGGTACCAGGGTACCGATCAAGAGCACAGCTCCTACACTCAGAGATCGAACGCTTCTCCAACACATGTCTTCTCTGAACTGATTCTGAAATGCATTCTACATAATAAATACTTCTAGTTCACACTCGTTGAAACCTGAATCCTGTGGAACTGTCAGAAAGTTTTGTTTATAGTAGTTTTAACTTCTAACAGCTTTGTTTATAGTAGTTTTAGCTTCTCATACCTGTTGGAAATTTTAGACTTCAATGAATCTACCAAAAAATACATAATTTTTATTTTATCAAATATAAATATATAATATATAAATATGTCTATATCTAAACACATTTGTAAATACATAAAATATATTCATCTATTATGTTTTATTATCTATTTTATCATACGTCTTTAAAGTTGAATATATATGTATGTATGTATGCATAATATAAGTACATATTAGGATTTCCCAACTTACCCTTTTCAACACATTTAAAAAATACTAATACAGCCATGGAAAATATCAAATCTCCCATTTTTACACAAACTATCTCAATGGAAACTGTTGACAAGCTTAAAAGAGAAACTACTTAATAGCTGGGAATTCAAAATTCATTCTAAAGCTAAAATATCTTGTCGTATAGGTGTGAACATATTTCTACTTAGGCATTTGTGCCTATCTGAACTAAAAGAAAAATTTAAACGAAGTTTGGCCTCAAGGCAACTGCAAAACTAAATTGAAATAATATAACACTGATTTACAACGAAAGGGTTATTCCTCAAAGATTCTTATCAGTATGGAATTAGTCTTTATGTGGACCTATGAAAATAAATAATCGAGGAATTTATTGATAACGGCTGTAGCAATGAAATGCCGTAAGGTCAGCGTATCAGAAGCCAATCGGTGGGCCTTCCCTAACTCTCCACAACATCATCTCCTCAGCTTAGACTCTGTTCTGGGCAGAGAGAGAGTATCTGAACACTAAATATTTTCCAGGTTCAAGAGGTCGTGTAATTTCTAATTTGCCTCTAATTTGCAATCTTAAAAAATAACATTATCATTTCCACTAAATATACTTTTCCCTCATTTTCCTTTCCTGCTTAAAAACAAGTGTTCAGCGGCCGGCCTGGTGGCACAGCAGTTAAGTTCGCACATTCCGCTTCAGCGGCCCAGGGTTCGCCGATTCGGATCCCGGGTGTGGACATGGCAACACTTGGCAAGCCATGCTGTGGTAGGCGTCCCACATAGAAAGTAGAGGAAGACACGAACAGATGTTAGCTTAGGGCCAGTCTTCCTCAGCAAAAAGAGGAGGACTGGTGGCAGATGTTAGCTCAGGGCTAATCTTCCTCAAAAAAAAAATAATAATTGTCTCATTAAAAAAAACAAAAAACAAGTGTTCATTTGTCTCCTAAGTATAGCATACCCTCTAAGTGATGGATTTGAGAGGTCACAAGAAGGCCCTTGTCAAAGCGTCTACCCTGCACTCTACTGAAGGAAGCCTTCCACTTTTAGAAATTCAGTATTTTGGTATAAATCTTTGAACTTCCCTAAAATGTAAGTATCATTTGGAAATGAAACATTATTTCTCCTCGGACACTCATACTTTGCTGTGTGTGAATATATCAGCTCATGACAGTAGATTTTTGTATTCCTGAGGGATTCCTGAGGGACAGAGGCAAGCTTGAGGGAAGACTGGGGTAGCCAACAATTAACTTTGACCTACTTGAAAACGTGTCCAAGAATGACGCAGGAGGACTATGGTTGTTTGGAGTTATTTTAAATTCCTCATTATCTTTAGAGTTAGGTTCAAGTTCACAGAGTTATAGAAATATAATTCAAAGCTTGTGGGAAATAGTGTTTCCCAGATTGGATGCTAAAGTGGATTTTGTACAAGTATCTCCTATTTAAAGACTTTAACTACTGTTGGCTCACTAAAATACCAGCAAAAGCTATATGCCACTACTTCTTTCAACTCAATTTAGACAATTTTAAAGTTTTGGGGTGCATTAAAACATCACCAAGGCACTAGCTATCTTTACAGCAATTGCAAAAGGCTCCTCTTCTATGTTTCTCTAATTCTAAAACTGCAGAAACTCAAATCTCCGTGAATACTTTTTTGAAGAAGAAGAAGACCAGCCCTGAGCTAACTACCGCCAATCTTCCTCTTTTTGCTGAGAAAGACTGGCCCTGAGCTAACATCCATGCCCATCTTCTTCTACGTTATACGTGGGATGCCTGCCACAGCATGGCTTTTGCCAAGTGATGCCATGTCCTCACCCGGGATCCGAACCGGCGAACCCCAGGCCGCCGGGAAGCGGAACACGAACACTTAACCACTGCACCACCGGGCCAGCCTCTTTGTGAATACTTTTTAATTTTCAATTCTGTGACAGTTTAATTATTTAATAGAAAATAATGTAACCAAAAAATATTTACCCATCACCACGTTGAAACGAATACTAACACTTCACCCTATTTGTTTCCAATCTCTTTTCTTACGAGAAAAGAAAGAAAGTCATGTTTTTAAGAAATATTTCTCGATTAATTTCTATGGGGCACCATCATCCTAGATGTCAGAGGCCATTTTGTGATCAAGCGGCCTTGGGAAATGCTGTGAACTATATACCTCTTTCTTAGAAATACACAATATATGATACTACGTATTGGCTCTGAGATACCCTGTAGTCAAAAAATATATTTGATTGTTTAACAAAAGTTTCTCAAATTCACTTGATCAAATAATTCTCTTTTCTCACAACAAGTTACTGGCATGTCCAGGGCATTACTGTACCACACGACGCTGACTGGAAGATCCTGCTTTGCAGTGAGTTCAAGAGTCATTAAGCTTCGTCACACACAGAGAGGACCGTTACCCCCACTGCTTCCTCCGAAAACTCATCACTCAGAAACAGAAAAACGCCACACTCCTACCACATCACAGGAGACCAAAGTCGCTGAAGAGTGTGCTCCCAGTTTGCCTCAGATATGAGGCCTCTAAGTATGTACAAATCTCTCTGCGATTACTCCACCTCAGTCATTTGCTGTGACAGTAGGAAAAATATGGATCACAATTGCATCTGTTACACCAGTTAATCAACCTTTTCGGTCAAGCCCTCAGCTTTTATCAGTCAAAACACAAATCTGAACAGCCAAATACCATTCTATTACACACCACAAGGAAGTGGTTTGCTGCCTGCCTGACACTGTCTGGTCATTTGATAAATCTTGAAGAAATCACAAGCCTGTAGAACTCACCACTAAGCCAAAACCTTTCCTTTGATATACTGAATACAATGACTGCATAAAAGTCATGACATTCAGGCAAGTGCACTAGCAACGTACGGAAGGACACTTAGCAAAGAACGAAATGTTTCGTTTTGTGTGTTTCTAAAACTGAAACCCTACAAATTCAAGTTTGGTACCATTTAGGGGTATTCTACAAACCAAAAGAGACACAACCCAATGACACTGTTAGGAATACATAAAAATGAACAGGTGAATAGAGCTTTTAATGTTCCAATTATTTTCATTTAGTATTCAGAATTAAAAGTTCAAAAGGATTCCTATAAAAGAGCAAATTTTCCCAACCTATTTTACCTTTCCTGACTTTTAAAAGTGACCTGGTCCAAGTAAACCTTCCAGCATTTGCTGACTGGACCCTGGGAGATGCCTCTCCTGTGTCTCTCAGCACGGCAGAGACTGTCAGAGATTAAGAGGGGAAAGTAGACGTCTCAGAAAGCAATAAATTCTAATTTGTGGGTAATTTATATTTTCCAGAATTGTCTATCCTTTGTATTCATTTTCAAGGTCAATTGGAAATAGTATCAATACCCAAAGAATATGATTGTAAACACAAAATAAAACGGAAGAAACAAAATCTCACCCTGCTGGCAGAAAAATTGTCTTTGTTGGTCTCTACCCAATACGAGTTTTAAAAATATATCAATGATAAAAATAAATGGTTTAAAAAATTTATAGAAATCTCTTGAAGAATCTAGTATAATGAATTTTTATAGCATGCTCATAATTAAATTCTCAAAAAATTCAGGGACCTGGCAATACCTGAAACTCGTGTTATAAATATATCTCAACTGTACTTTTATTATGTACACAAGCAAAAGAAAAACAAACCTTTATCTCCAAAACTGCATGTTGAGATAAAGCCAAATGCCTTTCTGTGAACACAACTTTAAACAACTTGAAACGATTCTACTAAATCTCTCTGTTCTAGCTCTACATTGCAAAGGCAGGGGAAGGTGGGATTAAAATTGCATTCCTGAAACCTTTGATTATTGGATAGAGAACTGTTCATATGCTTAATTATCTTTTATTTCCTTCTGAAAATAGGAGTCCCAGTTAAATAATTATGCCTTAAAGTGATAGTTATACAATTACATTAAAGTTATATTCAGCTACTGACCTTAGTTATATTATAGGAGTATTGCATATTATATCACAGTTATTTATGCTGATACCCCTTAAATATTACATCCTGCCCTTAAGCTTCCAATAGCTCTTTTCAAAACAGTCTTCAATAGAATTGAAGTTGTTAAGGGGCATAACTTGGAAAGGACTTATATTTTTAAGGTAAATTTGTGGGAATTATTTTTCAAGCAGAATGGGAACAAAAGACAGATATAAATACAACTTTAGATAAAAGAACATAATGAAAAATTATTTAATTTTAGAAAGAAAACTAAATAACACTAAATATTAAGAAACACCAGCGAAGACCTAAGGTAAATAAATAAAAGAACAGATAACTATTTAAGAAAACCACACACTTTATCCCCAAGCAAAACGATGGAGTGATAAAGTAAATACAAGATAAACACAAACTGCTTAGGAACAATTAAAATAATAACATAGCCTTACATGTCTGTCATCTTGGAATCTTCTAGCATCTTATATCCATTAATCCTCACAGCATTACTTTGAAACAGGATGGAAAGCAACACAACTCAAAGTTGACTAAATAGGTAAAGTTTACAAAACTTAAGCAATCTAACTCCAAAAATTTAAGGCCTCCTTGGGGGGATAAGGGAGGAAGCAACCTTTAATATCCCTGTTCTTTTTTTTACTATCTAGTTCAAATCCTAAATTTAGTCAACTCTATGATAGTTTTTATAACAACTTTGGCCAATGTAAATATTCTTCTATAATTCTTTGGTTTTAAAATTTCTTTTTCTTTTACCACTGCAATGTCAAAACTGCTTGCTTTTTCAAACTCTGACATGCTAAATGTTTTTCCACTCATTTTATTCTTTTCTGCATTTAAAGACTGTGTCTTCCTCCTCAGGGTTTCTAATTTCCAAAAGATCCACTTCTGAGAAAATTTAAAAGTAGCAATACATTAAAATTCTCTTTAGATTAAGACTGAATTCTATCGGGGGCTGGCCCCAAGGCCAAGTGGTTAAGTTCGCACTCTCCCCTTCAGCGGCCCAGGGTTTCCCCGGTTCGGATCCTGGGTGCAGACATGGCACTGCTCATCAGGCCATGCGGACCAGAGGCGGCATACCACATGCCACAACCAGAGGCACTCACAATTAGAGTGTACAGCTATGTACTAGGGGCTGGGGAGAGGAAGAAGAAAAGAAAAACAAAAGGAAGATTGGTAACAGTTGTTGGCTCAGGTGCCAATCTTTAAAAAAAAAAAAAAGAATGAATTATATCAAATGAAAATAAACCAGAAGACAGAAAATGAGAGAAAGGGTCTCAGATTGAGTAGCATCAAAACCTTGTGTAAATCTAACTACTTATTTTTTTTTTAAATTAATGGCTAAAAAAGATAAACGCACATCACAATTCTGGAAGGATACACAGGTAACCAGTAACAGATAAAGTTATTATTATTGCAAAGCAGAAACAGGGCTTCATGAAGAATCTTTAAGTTTTCACTTTGTAACTCTAGCCTATGAAATTTTATTCATAAAGATGAAATAGTCTTAATAATATAAACTATATTTTAAAATATGTGCATGCCAACTCTTTGCTCTGCATCAAATTTACTCTGCCTAGAAAGGAACAAATCCTTCTGCCTTTCTAAGCCACGAAGGTGAAGTAAAGCAGACTTGCCCTAAATGGTTCACAAGGAGCTTCTAGTAGCTACTAATAGGTTTAATCTGCTCAGAACAAATGACTTTAAAATTTATTATCAACAAACATTTCTGGAGTAGCTAGGAAGCATTAGATACAGTTTTCGCATTGCCCATAACTTAATTCTTCTATAATGGTCCTGGAACACTCAAAAACTGAGGCATGATCTTCTTATATCCTATAAGATTTGTACGCATCCATGTTTTCCTACCTCAAGAGAAGATACTTTAATAACAATAACAGTATAGTTAAAAATTCGATTGGCTGTAAAAGCATTAACTCCTCTCTTTCTCTCACTTAAAATTCCCCTGGGTTCTATCTTCACAACATATCAAAATTCAACCACTTCTCTCTACTGAATGACTGCCCTATACAAAACCATTATTGCTTGTTTGGAATATTTTAATAGTTTCCTAACTGTGCCTGTTGGTTATGCTCTTTCCCCGGTATAATTTGTCTTCCACAGGATAGCCAGGGTGATGTTCTAAAGATATGTCAGATCACAGAAAATCCCAAAGAATCTACAAAACAAAAAGCAAGGTCACAGGATACAAGATCAATACACAAAAATCGTCATATTTCCATATGCTAGCAATGAAGATGTAGAAACTGAAATTGAAAACAATACCATTTACAATAGCTAAAAAAAAGGGATTACCTAATACAAATACAACAAAACACGTACAGGATCTGTACAGTGAAATTACCGAACACTGATGAGAGAAATCACAGATCTAAATAAAGGGTGAGACACATTGTATTCATAGACTGGAAAACCCAACAAAGGAAAGATGTCAATTCTCCCCAAACTGATCTACAAATTTAATGCAATTCCTATCAAAATCCCAGTTAAGATTTTTTGTAGATATCGACAAGATTATTCTAAAATTTATATAGAAATGCAAAGGAAATAGGATAGTTAAAAGAATTTTGAAAAAGAAACATAAAGGGGGAAAAATCACTCTGTATAACCTTAAGATTTAGCATATAGTTACAGTACTCCAGACAGCGTGGCAGTGGAGAAGAGGCGGACACACACATCAGTGGAACAGGATGAAGAACCCAGAAACAGATCCACACAATAGGCTCAACTGATTTTTGACAAAGGTGCAAAAGCAACTCAATGGAAAGATAGTTTCTTCAAGAAATGATGCTTGAGCAATTAAAGATACATAAGCCAAGAAAATGAACCTCAACTAAACCTAACACCATATACAAAAAATTAACTCAAAATGGAAAAGTTTTCAAAAATTAAGAGATAATTCTCAGGCTCTAGAGCCAGACAAAGAGTTTCAGACTGGACACCAAAAGCAGATCCATAAAAGGAAAAATTGATAAATTGGGCCTCATCAGAATTAAAATCATTTGCTCTGCAAAAGACCCTGTTAAGAGGATGCAAAAACAAGCTAACGAGGTGGAAGAATATATTTGAAAACCACATATACAACAAAAGACTAGTAATTACAATATATAAACAACTCTCAAACTCAGGAGTAAAACTCAAACAATCCAATTAGAAAATGGGCAAAAGACATGAACAGACATTTGCCTAAAGAGGAAATACACATGCCAAATAAGCACATGAAAAGACGTTTAACATTATTAGCCATTAAGTGCAAATTAAAAGCACAAGGAGCCATGACTACACCCTTATCAGAATGGCTAAAAGACAGTGACAGATGCTGGTGGGATGCAAAGAAGCTAGATCACTCATTTGTGGCTGGTGGGAATTTAAAATGGCTCAGGCACTCTGGAAAACAGTCTGGCAGTTTCTTATAAACTAAACACGCAATTACCATACACCCAGCAACCGTACTCCTGGGCATGTATCCCAGAGGAATGGAAATTTATGCCCACACACAAACGGAGACACAAATGTTAACAGCAGCTTTATTCTTAATAGCTAAAAACTGGAAACAATAGGATGTCCTTCAACAGGTGAGTGCTGACCCATACTTTGCAAAGAATAAAAAGGAACAAAATACTGATACAGGCAACAAATTGGATGAATCTTAAGGGAACTGTGCTGAGCTTAAAAAAAAAAAGCACCAATCTCAAAAGCTTACATACTGTATGATTCGATTTACACAACATTCTTCAAATGATAAAACTATAGAGATGAAGACTCGTGGTTGCCAGGGGTTAGGCATGGGATGTGGGCATTTTGCAGGGTGGTGGTGGTGGTGGTGGTGGGAGTGATTATAAAAGAATGGGAAAGATCTCTGCCACTGAGTATGTTAACTGTGGTGGTGGATATAAGAACCTATACAGGTGCTAATATTACATAGAACTAAACACACACATACACATACACAAGTAAAACTGGTGAAATAAGATTGGTACATTGTATCAGTGTTAATTTCCTGGTTGTGATATTATTTTAAGGTTTTGCTAGATGTTGCCATTAGAAGAGACTGGGTAAAGGGTGGGGCTGGCCCCGTGGCCGAGTGGTTAAGTTCGCGCGCTCCGCTGCAGGCGGCCCAGTGTTTCGTTGGTTCGAATCCTGGGCGCGGACATGGCACTGCTCATCAGACCACGCTGAGGCAGCGTCCCACATGCCACAACTAGAAGAACCCACAACGAAGAATACACAACTATGTACCGGGGGGCTTTGGGGAGAAAAAGGAAAAAATAAAATCTTTAAAAAAAAGAAAAAAGAAGAAACTGGATAAAGGGTAGATGGGATCTCTCAGTATTACTTCTTACCACTGCATGTGAATCACCAATTTCTCAAAATAAAGTATAATTTTTAAAAATATGTAGGTTTAAATAAATCAAAGTTTAGAGATAAATTTTTATCTTTAAATATTAGTATCAGAAAAGAAATCTTAAAATCAACAACCTAAGCTTCTGCCTTAAGCTGGAAAAATATGAGCATATTAATTTGAAAGAAAGCAGAAAGGAGGACACAATGAAGAGTAAAAATCAATGAAACAGAAAAACGAAAACAGAGAAAAATCAATGAAACTAAAAACTGGTTCCTTGATAAGATTAATAAAATGGATAAACCTATTTGCTAGAAAAAGGAAAAAATAGAACACCAAGTACCAATGTCAGTAATTCAAAACGGCATCATTATATATCATAAAGATACTTAAATGATAAGGGAATATTAACAACTTTATTCCAATAAACTTAGAAATAAAATGAATATTTTCTTTGAAAGAAAAATCAAAAAAGTGATACAACAAAGGAACAGATATATGAATAGCCCCTCATCTATTAAGAAATTTAATTCACAAATCTTCCTATATGTAGAAGACTCCAGGCCCAGAGGGTTTCATTGGTGAATTATATAAAACATTGGCAGAAAACAATAATACCAATCTCATAGAGGGGAGGAGAGGGGTGAGGGGACTAAAGGAGGAGGAAAAGGAGAATTCCAGCAAACTAGAAATATAAGAAACTTCCTCAATCTGATAAAGGACATTTAAAAAAAACTCCAGCTAACATCATATTCGATGGTGAAAGGCTGACTGTTTTTCCTTTAACACTGAAACAAGCCAAGGATGTCCACTCTCTCCATTGCTATCACTTTTACTCAACATTGAACTGGAGGTTCTAACCAGTGTGATACAGCAAGAAAAAGAAATAAAAGGCATACAGTTGAGAAAGAAAGAACTAAAAGGATTTTTATTCATAGACAATTTGATTGTATACATAGAAAATTCTATATTTACGAAAAATGCTAGAAGAAGTGAACTTAGCAAGTGTGCAGGATAAAAAAGCAGCATAAAAACTCAGGTGAATTTCTATTTTATATACTGAAAATGAACAATTAGAAAATGACAGTCAAAACACAGTATCATTTACATAAAATAAAACACCTTGGAATAAATTTAACAAAAACGAGCAAATTCTCTATAATGAAAAATTACAAAACACTGCTGAGAGAAATTAATGAAGAGCTGAAAAAATAGTTATATGTCATGTTCACGGATTGGAAAACATAATATTGTTAAGACGTCAATTTTCCCCATATTGCTATATAGATTCAAGCTATGCCAAATAAAATCCCAGCAAATATTATTGTAGATATTTATAAGCAAATCTGAAATTCACAATAAAATACAAAAGATCTAGACAGGCTTAAACAATCTGGAAAAGGAGGAACAAACCTGGAGGACTACCTGACTGTAAGACTTACTGTGCAGCTACAGGAATAACATGGGACGGGATTAGCAGGAGGACAGACAAAGAGATTAACAAAAGACATGTCCGAGTCTAGTAACTGTCCTACGTATACGTGGATCGATTAATTTTCAACAAAGGTGACAAAGGAACTCAATGAAGAAAAAAAGTGTTTTCAAAATCAGTGGCAGAATAACTGGATGTATATATGGTATAAAATGTGCCTTGAACTTTACTTCACACCATCAACAAAAATTATCTCAAAAATAGATGATAGACCTAAACGTAAAAGTTAAAACTATAAACTTTCAAGAAGACAACAGGAGAAAATCTTTATGCTCTTGAAGTAAGCAAAGATTTCTCAGGACACAGAAAGTATTGACCATGAAAGAAATTCACTGAATCAGATTTTATCAAAACTTAACCCTTCTGCTCATCAAAGAAGTTATGAAAATGAACAAGTAATGCACAGATAATACATTTATCTGATAAAGCACTTGTATCCAGAATATATAAAAAACTCCTATAAGTCAAGGGTAAAAAGTAGAACAGTCCAATTTAAAATAAAACCAAGAAAAAGTGCCAAAACAGGATATACAAAGGGCCAATACGCACATGAAAAGATGGTTAACACCGTCAGGCATCAGAGAAATGAAAATCAAAACCACAATGAGATATAATTTCACACCCACTTAGATAATTAAAATAAAATAACTGGTAATACCAAATATTGTTTGGGATTGTGGAGCAACTGGGACTATGATGCAACGCCGATGGGAATGTAAAATGGTACAGCAACTCTGGAGAACTACTTCACAGTTTCTTACAATCAAACATATAGAACCGAGAATCCAACAATTCCGCTCTTAGAAATTTACCCAAAAGAAACTACCCAAAGACCTAAATCCACAAAAAGCCTTGTATAAGAATGTTCCTTACAGTTTTACTCATAATGGCCAATAACTGGAGTCAATATATAGTTATTATATAAATAACGGCAAAACCAATGGTAATATTTATATAATGAAATACTACTTTTCAATAAAAAATAATAAACTAATAATACAAAAATACAGATGAATCTCAAAAACACTATGTTGAATGAAAGAAGCCAGACAGAAAAGAACACTGCATGATTCCACTTACATGAAGTTCTAGAATAGGCAAAAATAATCTATGATTCCATTTTTATGAAGTTCTAAAAGAGACAGAAATAATCTATTGTGATAGAAATCAAAACAGTGGTTGGCTGGGTGGGAGGCAGGGGAGAAGCAGGTTGGCCTGGGAAATGGTACCAGGGAACTTTCTGAGGTGATGGAAATGCTCTATAGCTTCATAGAGAACTGGGTCACACATGGGAATGCATTTGCAAGAACTCATTGAACTGTATACTTAAGATCTGTTTGCTTCACTGTAAATTCAATTTAAATTATACTCCAATGAAAAACTTAAAATGAGAAAAAGAAAAAAATTTTTTAATTAAAATAAATGTCCAATCAAAATCTCAGCAAGTTATTTTGTGAATATCAATAAGCTGATTCTGACACTTATATGGAAAGGCAAAAGATCCAGAAGAGCTAACACAACATTCAAAGAGAAGAACAAGTCAAAGGGTTAACACTTCCTTGACTTCAAGACTTAATATAAAGCTCCATTAATCAAGACAGTTCGGTACTGGCAAAGGAACAAACAAACACATCAATGGAACAGAACAGACAGCCCAGAAATAGACTCATAATATAATCAACCAATGTTTGACAAATACAATGGAGAAAAGATAGTCTCTTCAAGAAATGGTGGTGGAAAAACTAGATAGCCACATGCAAAAAAAAAAAAACAAAACAAGAATCTACATATAGATCTTACACTCATTACAAAAATTAACTCAAAATGGATTACAGGTCTATATATAAAACACAAAACTATAAAACCCCCGGAAGACAAAATGGGAGAAAAACCAGGTTCTCTTGGTTATGCCAATCACCTTTTAGATACACCACCAAAGGATGATCCATGAAACCAATAATTGATAAGCTGGACTTCATTAAACTTAAAACTTCCATTCTACAAAAGACACTGTCAAAAGAATGAGAAGATAAGCCACAGACTAGGAGAAAATATTTACAGAAGATGTATCTGATAAAGGACTATTATCCAAAATATACCAGAGAACTTTTAAAACTCAACACTAAGAAAATGAATGATCTCTTT
The DNA here is from genome assembly GCF_041296235.1 of Equus asinus. Taxonomy (NCBI): domain Eukaryota; kingdom Metazoa; phylum Chordata; class Mammalia; order Perissodactyla; family Equidae; genus Equus; species Equus asinus. Next base: position 8,288,669 of record NC_091792.1, read on the forward strand.
AAAAATGAGCGGAAGATCTGAACAGACATCTCAGCAAAGAAGATGTACAGATGACAAACATATGCAAAGATGTCCAACATCATATGTCACTAGGGAACTGCAAATTAAAACAATGAAATACCACTACACACTCATTAGATTAATGGCCAAACTCCAAAATACTGACAACACCAAATGCTGACAAGGATGTGAGCAACAGGAACACTCATTCATTGCTGGTGGGAATGCAAAATCATACTGCCACTTTGGAAAACAGTTTGGCGGTTTCTCACAAAAATAAGCATACTCTTACCATACGAGCCAGCAACTGTGCTCCTTATTTACCCAAAGGAGTTGAAATCTTACGTTCACACAAAAATCTGCACATAGGTATTTATAACGGCTTCATTAATAACTGCCAAAATTTGGAAGCAACCAAGATGTCTTCCAGTAGGTGAACGGAAAAACAAACTGTAGTTCATCAGAGAATGGAATATTATTCAGTGCTAGAAAGAAATGAACTATCAAGCCATGAAAAGAACGGAAGAAACTTAAATGCATATTACTAAGTGAAAGAAGCCAATCTGAAAAGGCTATGTACTGTATGATTCCAACCATATGACATTCTGGAAAAGGCAAAACTATGAAGACAGTAAAAAGACGAGCAATTTCCAGGATTTGGTGAGAAGAGGAATGAATAAGCAGAGCACAGAGGATTTTTAGGGCCATGGAACTACGCTGAATGATACTATAATGGTGGATACATGTCATTATACATTTGTCCAAACCCAAAGAATGTACACCACCAAGAGTAAACCCTAAGGTTAACTACGGACTTTGGGTGATCATGACATGTCAACGCAGTGGTGGGGGATGATGATAGTTGCTCAGGATGTATGTGTGGGGGCAGGGAGTACACGGGAAATCTCTGCACTTTGGCTGTGAACCAGAAACTGCTCTAAAAAGTAAAGTGGATGGATGGATGGACGGACGGACGGACAGATGGATGGACATTCATCTTACAAGCACAAAGAAAGGTTTTAAAACTAACAAATTGTGCCTTTTTGCAATAGCATTATACCCTATGCTCCCAGAATTTGGTATATTTTCTCACAATTTATCTTAGCAAAGTAAATCCTAACATTATTTTTAAAACTTTAAAGAAAATTTTACTCAGTCCTCTTGAGTTTTTCTCAGATATTACTCATAACAGTAGCACATTCTCAGACACTCCACTCCTTTGATTCTAACAAATAAGAAACAAGCAAGCAATTTTTTAATGATAAAAAGGTACTACTTCTTACAACTTGAACAATTTATTTTCAACACTTACTGCATTTCAAAGCAATTCTAATAATAAATACAAATATATACAGGCTCACCACACCCATATACACACACATATAGTATCCTTTTCTTTTTATTTCCCAGTGAAAAAAAAGCTTCAGTTTATATTTAAACAATTTTATTTGGTAAGAATGTTGGACTACCCTCTTGACAAGAACTTCTTATTCTCAAAGAAAGGTGTGATAATGTAAAAAGTTGACCACTGCTCATTTTAAAAACACAATTAGTTAACGCCAGAGCCTCCCTGTTAAGCATGCTGGGCGGCCCTTCATTCAGAACACCATCCTCAAAACATACCTACAGTCACAAATATTCCATAAGCTTGAACCATCACATCTGGCTTTCAACACATATATCTCAGTAAATCTAATTTTATTATCTGATTTGTTTATTTGTATCAATAATTTTTCTTAAATTCTCTATACTGAAAACAATTATAGAAACTGCAGTTAAATTGCTTAGATAGACAAAACCCAAAGAGTAAGAAATAAAGAAGCTACTACTCAGGACAAATGAGTTCAAGTGGAACGCTGACTATTTTAGTGGGCATGTTTGTTAGGAGATCTCATGAAAACATTTGTTTAAAAGATGTGTTTACCATCTAGGATTCTATCTTGTTTTTCCAAATAATGGCCCATTAAAACCTCTGGAAATCATGAACACTTCTGTCACTGGCTAATTGATCTACATATAAGAAACATCATGCTGTTGGCCACCAAAATTTGCCTTGGAAAAAGAAAAAAAGACTGTGTGTGTTGCAAGTGAAATGCTCCAGCCATGAAACAAAATTCCAAACCAAACAGGATCGCTGGGCTCCTAGGCATCTTCCCAACTTAGAACCATGTGGCCCATATTTACTTCACTTAAACATCAACTCAGAATTTGGAGGTAAACAGTCTCTGGGTTCCTCGGCCCACTGCCAAAGAAGAGTGGCCCTATTTAATCCTCATATTACTTAAATTTGCACAAACAGATTTAGAGATATAGAGATAAGTTCACAACACATAGACATTCATGTCCTAAACACAGTAAAAAAAAAAAAAAGACCCATAAGTCTGAGTTTAATAATGCACAATGTTAAGCAAAGTATTTAGAATGAAATTCATAAATACTTAGATGGTCCTTACTAATCACTTGTTTGCTTAAATATAAGACAAAAAGCATTAAACTACATCCCCCTGCATTCCTTCCTCCAGTCCAGCCTCCCTATTTTCATCTCAGACTTGTATGTAGAGCTAACATCTAAACTGAAAGTCTCTCATGTATATGGAAAGGTACCAATTTGTATCAATTAGCTGCACATTGCAAATACCACCATGAAAAACGATGTGATGTAATATCTCACAATATGGTAAAACCCAGCTATAACATAGGAATTGAAAGTCAAAAACAATGCATATCTTAGTGCTAAGGTAACAACAACTGTCATGGGTCCATAAATTAACCACTACCACTGGATAGAGAAAAAAAATTTATGGAGTTTCATTCTTCCAAGTTCACCAATAGTTTCAAGTCCGATAAAAGAAAAAAAATCTTTTAAGTAAAATGGACACTGATTATGTACATATGTTAGGTATTGTCTACTTGATTGGGAGACAGGATTCAAAACCAAATTAATATTTGAGAAAAGCAGCACTTTCACAAAGAGTCTGAACACCACGATCTACAACAGCGTTCTAAAGCAAAAGCACAAGAGATGAACCAGGTGCAACACCTGCACCTGGAACTTGTCCTGGATCGAGATAAAGATAGAGAAATATGAGTTCATTGAGAGCTTACCTTATGCCACGCAATGTGCTCAGCCCTGCTCAGATCATCTCCTGCTCTAATCCTCACGAGAGCCCTGTGAGGTACATCTCACGTCACTCCTCCATTATTAGTTATTGAAAGATGAGTGCTTTGAATCACTATTTATTACCACGGGCACACTCAAATCCCAAAGGCTATTTTCATCAGTTCTGTTGTACTTATAAGGCCAACATATTTCCCCTAGACTCAAAAAATGCAGCCATACTCACTAGTTACTTTAAGAGACTTTCTGACTGCCTCCAAATAGGACTGTTTGTTCTATATGCAATATTTTATGAGATTACAAGTCATCACAGACCAGCTTACTATGTAATTGAATTAAACGATGAGAGCTCATACTTTCATTAGTATAAAAAAGACATTAGTAATCAAAAGACTACATATTTTTTTGGAAAGCCATGTTTCTTCAGAACCAAATACAGTAGTGAAGTTTTAACAACTCCTCATAATGTAATGAAGCACAAGCTCACCATAAGCTCACCCACTTTCACAAGACCACCTTTCCTAACACCAAATGTATGTTTTCTGAGAATTGGTGTTTTGATAGACTTTAAAGAGAGAATTTCCTATGTCTGCTAGAGGTAAGTGATCATACAGTCTGGGCTATGAAATAAATGGAGAGATGATGTCACGTATGTAGACTGGAAGACTCAATATTAATAGGTCGATTCTCATAAAATTAATCTACAGGTTCAATACTATTCAAACAAAAATCCCAGCAGGTTATTTCTATAAGAAAAGGACAAGCCATTTCTAAAAATTATATGAAAATGAAAGACTCTAGGATAGTTAAAACTAGTTTGAAAAAGAACAAAACTAGACAACATATACTACATGATTAAGCTGCAGTAAACAGACATTGTGACATTGGCATAGAGATAGACAAATGAATCAGGTTCCTGTCCAGAAGCTGATCCACACATAGACGGTCAATTGACTTGACAAAGGCACCAAAGTAGTTCAATGCAGAAAAGAAAGTCTTTTCAAAAAAGGTATGAGAACAATGAGAGCAACATGAAAGAAATGAATCTTGACCTTTATCTCCTACCATATACAAAAATAAATTCTAAATGGATCAAAGACTGAAATCTAAAGCTAAAATAAATCTAGAAGAAAACAGAGAGAAAATCTTTGTGACTGTGAAGCATGCAAAGATTTCTTAGGACACAAAAAGCAGTAACTATGAAAGACAAAACTGATAAACTGGACTTCCATCAATATTAAATATTTCTGCTCCTCAAAAGACAGTGCTAGGGAAATGAATAGGCAAACTACGGTTTGGGAGAAAATATTCACAATATGTATATCTGACAGAGATACATGTACCTAGATTATATAAAGAATCCTTAGAAATTTGCAATAAAAATACAAATAATCCAAAAATTTTTAAAGGGCAAAAGTCTTAAACACCTCACACAAAAAAGATATACAAAGGCCAATAAACACATAAAAAGTGCCTACCATCATTAGTCATTAGGGAAATGCAAATTAAAACCACAGTGAGATACCACTTCACACTCACTAGAATGGCTAAGATATAAACAGTGACAATACCAAATGCTCGTGTGGATGTCCAGCAATTGAAATTTCCATACACTGCTGGTAGGAAAGTAAAATGACACAACCACTCCACAACTGTTTGCAGCTTCTTAAAAAGATAAATATACATTGTACCTTAATATCCAGCAATTCTACTCCTAATTCTACTCTGCTTAACAAAGAAACAAGAACATATTCACACAAATGTTCACAGCAGTTTTACTCATAAAAGAGCAAAGAATTGGAAACAATCTAAATGTCCCTAAACAAGTAAATGGACTGCTATATTATGATATAGTCATAATGGACTACTCCTCCTTGGCAATAAGAAAGAATAAAGCAATAAGCAACAACATAGTTGAGTCTCCAAAATGTTATGCTGAGTGAAAGAAGCCAAACACAAAAGAATATATATTGTTTGTTTTCAATCACACGAAGTCCAAGAAAAGGTAAAACTAACATACGGTGACAGAAGCAAAAAGTAGTTGTCTATGGGGTGGAAACCACTGGAAGGGTCATAAGGAACATTATGCAGAGTTAGAAACATCCTATATTCTGTTTGGGGAGGTGGCTACATAGGTGGATACAAGTGGCAAAATTCACTTAAGATCTGTGCATTTTATTATATGCAAATTACTTTTTAATAAAAGATATGTTTGTTTTTCTTAAAAAGTGTGTTAGGGACCGGCCCGGTGGCATAGTGGTTGAATTCACGTGCTCCACTTCAGCGGCCCAGGGTTCACAGGTTTGGATACTGGTCACAGACCTAGCACCACTCATCAAGCCATGCTGTGGCAGCATCCTACACAAAATAGAAGAAGACTGGCACAGACGTTAGCTCAGCGACAATCTTCCTCGAGCAAAAAGAGGAAGATCGGCAACAGATGTTAGCTCAGGGTCAATCTTCCTCGCAAAAAAAAAAGTGTTTTAGCTGTGGTATCAGAGAGAACCAGGTTCAAATTCCAATGGCACCATCCTTCTCTGCAAGACCATGGGAAAGTTCCTTAACTTCACAGTCCCTTGGTTTCCTTTTTTCAAAACGAAGATAACAAAAGTACCTACGTCCATCCTACGGTTATTGTGAGGATTAAATGAAATAATGGATTAGAAAGCACTTAATATAGTGAATGAAATAAGAGTTGGCTCAAAAAACCTTCATTATTATTACTAATTCACTATTAATCAAAGCTTTTCAAAGAACATGCCTAATACAATCATAAGTAAGTACACACACAATTCTCCACCCAAAACTAATTTCTTGCTACAGTAGGTTACAACAAAAAGTCCCTTATGATATTGTCGTTATGGTCAAAAGACAGTGATTATTGTAAAATTGCTTTTCAGTGGACAATGGAAAAACACAGGATTGAATTGGCAGTAATAACAACTGTAGATTACAGGAAAAAAGAAAACAAAATTTAAAAAAAAACCGCAAACCCACATCCAAGTCATCATCATCTCTTCCCTCCACTATTTCCAGTCTCCTTCCTAGTCTCAGGGCTTCTACTCCCAGACCCTTCCTCAACCTGTTACCCTAGGGAAGCCAGAGTGATTGTTTGATAACCATAATTTAGAACTTATCATGCCCCGCTTAAATTATTTCAATGGCTAAGCAATGCTCTTAAGACGAAATCCACATTTCTTACCATGGCCCACAAGACCTACCAAGACGTAACTTTTTCTTACCTGTCCAACTTCAGTCCGTCCCCTCCACCCTCACCAGCCACATCTGAACTACCCTGGCCCTTTCTGCTGTTCCAACATGCCAAATCCTGCCTTATTTCCTGGCCCTTGCACTTGCCATTTCTTATGCCTCACGTGCTCGTGCCCAGCTTCTCCTCTTCCCTTAAGCCTCAGTTCAAACGTCTTATCCTCAGAGAGACCTTTTCTGGCCACCATCTAAAATTGGCCTTCTGGGGTCAGCCTCTATTACGTCACCTCCATAGCACTTATTTACTCCTGCCCACACCTTCTGTACATGCTTGCTGTCCCTCTCCCACCACTGGACTAGAAGCTTCATGAGAACAGAAACTGTTTCATGTTCACCCAGCATCCTCAGTTCCTAGCAGACAATAAGTGCTCGGTATAGAGCGGTCATATTAAATTAATGAACCCACAAGGGTGACTATAATTCTTTCTTAGCTTCTCAACTAGTATTAATAGCAAATTCATTTCAGCAACATCCTCATTGTCAACTTTTTCCTAAGCTCATCATTTTATGGTTCTGTTCACTTCTTAGTCTCATGTCTTTTGTTTGGGTAGTAGCTTCTTCTAAGTGATATGATGAATTAAAATGATGAGGGCAGTGATGATATAAAGTCTCCTAGGATGAAAAAATTTCACATAAATCGCAGAAAGTTCTGCCTAATTGTTAGAGATATTTTACTAAGGTATTGACGAATACTATCAGCCATACGGACTGTATTTCACTTGCTATAAAGACCTCTTCTACCAAACTACAAACACTGCAGAGAAACATTCACCTGGAACAGGTTCATCAAGGACCCAACTACAAAGGGACCAAAAGCATCACCAGGCCTACAGTCAGAGTCCCTTCTCCATCATGCAATATGCCCTTACTCCAATTCACGCAATTCTGAGCTGTACTGTAATTCTTTCACCTGCTATAGAAAGGATTGAAAATGTTGCTGCTCAAATCACTTTACTCACAGCAACTTTCTTCTGTTTGCTCCATGGTTCACCTCACCGACTCGACCCTCCTTCTGCAGAGTGAATTCACGGTTAGACTTTCTCTACCCTTGTTTATTCTTATATCACTTGTACACAGAATGTGCAAGGCCCCACATGTGTACCATCTTCTGCTAACTTACATGATTGTTAAGACTTACCACTGAACTGGGAAAGGCTTACAATCAGAAAGTCACTTCCTTAGCACTTACTGTGGTACCACATACTTCAAATCACCGACAAAAAATGCAACACATAGAGCCCTTAGATGCTATTTAAGTCACCTATTTCAATACATTCACCACTGATTGTTTTCAAGAAGTGCTAGCAAAAAGCCAAACCGACTGCCTAGCATTTCAACCTCTTTCCTGTAAATATGCTCCCTCACTAAAAGAACAAAGAAAAGCAAGATACGCCACAAAGTTCAAACACAGATAACAGATATAAACAGAACTGAGAGTTCAGAGACCTAGATTCAAAGATTACAAAGTCCATGACCACAGGCCTTTCGTTGCACTTCTCTTTATCAGCATTCCCAGGTCTTCCAGAGAGCCCTCACCAACCTTCCCTAATTGTTTCTCAGGCTTTATAAAGATATAAAATTATAACCGCAAAAACAATCTCAAAAACCTTTAAGAGTACTATCAAAATGATGATTCTGCTATTATTAATGAGTTTCCAAGGAGGCAATAGTTAACAGTGTAACAGATGAAACAATTTTGGTAAATACTATGTAACATTATCTTCATTGACCAGGTTATTCCTTGCCTCTTATTCCTTAATAGTGAAAAAAACCACTTCAAACTACTAAAAGTAATCTAAGAAAGAAAGGGTTATTGCTCTCTTTATAGCACCCACTCTCACAAATCCCATCCCTTTTGTTAGGTCCACAGCTTTATAGCTAAGTGATATGATTACAGAGCCATATAACATGAGAGCTGTGCTCTGTTCCTAACTCTGATGTGGGGTGGGTCATTTCACTTACTTGGGCCCAGCTTCCTCATCTTTAAAATCAGGCAACTAGACTCCAGCAGTGGTGCCTAGACTCTTCAGCACCACCTCTCAATGTCAAAACGCTTGGCTAGCACATGACAGTAGCGGTGTTTCTAGTATTAATGGTTGAGCTTTTATGAATTCAGTAAAACTTTTAAATGAATTTGACTTTAATCAAAATGGCCTTAATTCACAATGGTATCAGTTACATGGCAGTTCACTTATTTTCACATATATTACTCAGTGTACACGAACACAAAGACTGCTAGGAGTAATTCAATGACAAGCATCCTGGGCATACGATTTGGGAACTTTTGAACTAAAAGAGCTTTAAGAACTGCCCTATCCTGTCCCGTGCCCAGTTATGACATTACACGATCCTATACAAGGAGAGGAACATAAGCTAGAAAATATAATATCAATATTCACAGTGGAAATTTCAGCAACACCCAGAGGGTAGGCTAATGGTTCAAAGCAAATGCTTGTTCTTTCTAGAGCTTCCATTTAATATTTCCCCTTTAAAAGACTTGAAAATGCTTCTTTCTATTGCAATCTTTCTTTGGTCATCTTTGAAAAGTGACTTTTCACACACTACTCAAACAAAAGAAGCTAAATTTGAGTTTTCATTAGCCACTGACTGACTCCTCTTGAAGAGTTCATGCCTATTCATTTAGAACTTATGTACCTCGTCTATGCAGCGTACCATATCAAAAAAACACGTTAGGAAGTCATGCTCCACCAGAAGTGCTATACAACACAAATTCAAAAGATGTACAAGTAGTTATTTCATAATTTCCAAATAATTTACAAAGAACATAAGGTAAAATTAATCTAAATATGGAATATAAAGTAAAAGAGCCCAAGTAAGACAGATTTACCAAAAAGTTGCCTGCTGAATAATTTGTGGTTTAGTTTCGAAGGGCGGTAAGGTAGACCGGGTGAGAGGAGGAAGGAAGGAGCTTCAAGTGGGGAGGGTTGTGCAGAGAGACAGACAGAGACTGAGGCGAGGCAGCAATGTGCTAATGACTGCGGGCGTTATTCAGCAAACTGGAACCAAGAGGAGGATCATTTCAGAGGCTTCAGAAGGATTTCAAAAGAAACCTTTGTCACTCTCCCATGTACCTACAACGACAGTCGCCTTGTATTTACTGAAGGAGTCTCAGTCCTCGATGTCTTCTCCTGCATAAGCATTTTTTTCTTTAGTTAGTTTTAAAATGTCTAGGCACGCACACCACAAAGGAAAGATCAAAGAGTAACTAAATGCTAGTCTGATTATAAAAACTGTTCTCAGGAAGCACTAATCCTTTTTTAATTGCTAAACTGAACATCTGTTTTATTCCTACTTTTTTTAAGCCACTTTTGTTTTAAACGAGTTAAAAATCCCAAAATAAAGAGGAGAAAAGTCAAGAAATCAGGCATAAGCATAAACTCAAATAAAATATCCATAATGTTGAGATTACCAAAAATTAATTTGCCATTCTATTGAAAGCTTGGCTATCATTCTAAAAGCAGAGCTGTGGAAAAAAGATAGAGTTGCTAAACATGTTTTCACATAAGGTAAAAAGCCATTTCCCTTTTTAAATATAGAAATATAGGCTCTGCTCAAGCATGCAGCTTTTAAAGCATGAAATTATATAAACAGCATTGTCTTCAGGAGTAAACTGTGATGCACACATATAATTATAATGGGCCATTTTATTGGGTGATTACTTGACATCTGCTTTTTAAAATACATACACAAAGTAACTTCTTCATGACTCAACCACGTAAGCCAAGGGTGGGCCAAGTGCGTACAAATGAGAACAAGTTTCCTTTTTGCCTTTAAACAGAACTGACAATAAAAATGGTTTTTTTAAGAAAAAATTAACTTTCAATTTTTAAATATCAGAAAGATTCTCACCTGACTTCCTAGAGAATGAAAAAACAGGAATTTTGTTTGAAATTCTCAGGTATAACAATTTTTTTTTCAAATAAGAGTAATTGACGTGTTTTAGCTTTCACAGCTAAGGGTATAAAATAAAATCTTTGCACACAAAATCCTTAAGCAACACAGATCAACGGTAATATGAAAGCCATATTCCAGACGGTGGTTGCAAGAGGTTAGCTCAGTGGTTTAAACATCCGTCTTTCTTTCTTCTTAGCTCTTTCTATGACACAACTTTCCATGAGCACAGAGACCCCGTGGCGATTTTCACTTGAACTAGCTGAGGTGCTAACTGGAAGGAAAGGCCACAGAACCACTCAATGAATCACTGCTAACAAACTGCAGAATAAGATTTTCATACAGCAGAATACATTTGGTTCTTTTCCACTCCTACAGCAACCTCTTACATTTAGCCTTTTCAAAAGTAATTTTTCCAAATAGATGGCATATATACACATTGTTTAATGAGCATGCAAATCAAATAGTTCAAATTGTTCAGTACCATCTATTGACAACAAGAGAGGGGGAGGTGTGAGCATTAATGCCAAAGCAGCTTCACCATTTCACCATTTCCAGCTGACAACCTAGAAAAGACTGGTTATTAAAATAACAACACTTTCATAATCAACAAGATACAACAAATTTGAAAAGCTGATGGGAAAACACATTTAACTGTGAATACGTTTATATTTCTTTAAATGCAATATATACATTCATGTTAATACAAAAGGAAAATAACAATAAAATGTGAACATTCCACTTAATCTTTTAAAATGTCTCAAAAAGAATTTTTTAACCAACTTTACTCCTAAGTAAGGAGTAAGGAGCTTTAGGAAAGTGAAAAAAAAGAGGCAGAAAAAAAATCAACTTAAATGAGCCAGGATTTTTTTATTATTTTATATGGCAAACTTCTAGGTTATAATGTATAATCACCAAATTAATAAAGTGGATTCTGAAAATTATCTAAGACACCTAAGAACTAAAACACACACACACAAAAACCCACAATGAAATTATCTTCCTGTCAGAGAAAATGCAACACCAACAGCATAAAGGAGCCTACTCAGATCAACACGTAGGGAACATTACACGCAAAGTTCTGCCTTTAAAAAACTTGTATAATATCCAACAGTACGTAATTTACAGAGATAAAACATATACGGTGCTTTACAATTTGCAGAGTGCTTTCACATAAAATGTTTGATTTTCACAACAATCCTGAGACATACACAGGACAAGGGGTATTATTCTTGTTCTAATAATGAAGAAATGAAGAGCAGAAAGATTAAAACATATGTGTAGCAACTTAATAAACAGCAATTTTCTAAGAAACAATAAAGCAGCTGAGAAATTTTTATATTTAACCTAAAACAATTAGAAAGAAAGCAAAAACAAAAGGGAGACTCAAATAGATAAAATCCAAATGACATTTTAAAAAGTGTATTTATATAAACGTATCCCCACTGTCACCTATGCAAACGGCAACAGAAAATAAGAGGTCCCATAACGTTCTACAAAAGAAAGTAGCTAATATTTTGAGTATCAGAAATAATAAAAATGAAAAACATCTTTTTACCTTCTTGTTAGAACATCAGGAAGATTTTTTTTTTTAAAGATTGGCAGCTGAGCTAACAACTGTTGCCAATCTTCTTTTTTTTTTTAATTGCTTTTTCTCCCCAAATCCCCCCAGTACACAGTTGTATATTTTAGTTGTTGTGGGTCTTTCTAGTTGTGGCATGTGGGAGGCCACCTCAACATGGCCTGATGAACAGTGCCATGTCCACGCCCAGGATCTGAACCGGAGAAATCCTGGGCCACCAAAGCAGAGCACACAGACTTAACCACTCGGCCACGGGGCCAGGCTCCATCAAAAAGGTTTTAAAAGACTCCACCAACTTTATACAACTACTCAGCAAGGACATATAGATGGGAATTATTCAGAAAAGACCTGTCTCCTCACCTATAACTCACACCGAATTAGAAATCGACCTGACTCACCGCTAGAATAAAAAGAATCCCACTCACTAACATCCCCATAGTTTATAGAAGCATACTTGAGCCTACTGCCACCCTTGAATAACAAACCTATCTTTTAGAGGTAAGAGAGCTATGATCTGATCACTTGGTCAAATTAATCCTTAAAAAATACAAAAATGAAAATTAATAAACCAAATACAGACCTCAAGCAGAGCGCTTTCCAAAACGGCTTTCTTTCCCACTCAAAATTATAATTTTACGGGCCAGCCCAGTGGCACAGTGGTTAAGTGTGCATGTTCCGCTTTGGTGGCCAGGGGTTCACCAGTTCGGATCCCCAGTGCGGACATGGCACCACATGGCAAGCCATGCTGTGGCAGGCGTCCCACATGTAAAGTGGAGGAAGATAGGCACAGATGTTAGCTCAGGGCCAGTCTTCATCAGAAGAAAAAGGAGGATTGGCAGATGTTAGATCAGGGCTAATCTTCCTCGGGGGGTCGGGGGGGAGAAGAGGGGAAAAAACAATTATTATTTTACTTTGAAATAGTCACATACAATCAGATTTTCTATGCCATTCAACTTTTATTCCAAAGGCTTTTGAGATGCTATTCTTAAATACTGACATTTTAAATATAATTTTACTATCTAGTGTTAGATATTAAGTGTACAATGAAACATGCTAAACCTTAAACTCTTCATCTAGATTAATCCTGGAAACCAAAACTGGGCATACTATACTTCAATATATTCTAGCATTTAAAAGATACTGATTTAGAAGGGCAATTCACTGCAAAGGTTAACCAACTGAATTGAACCAAAGTTTGTTTCAGTTGTGTTTTGTTGCTTTAAAACAAGTGAAACAAAGGAAGCAGCAGATAATGCAATGGCACATACGCCCCTTTAGTATCTTTCTAATTGGTACCCACAAAAGTTTAATGAAGTGTGCAGACATCTTGCAAACCTAGGGCACAGACAACACTCTGTAACACTGCAACGAGGTAGTCAACGACCAACATTTCTTCAACAAAGGACAAGGCATTTTAGATCTGGAAACAACAAACACTACAGCCCTTCATTTATATTAAAATTAATATGATAAAAGCTGTCAAATGAGGAGTAATTATGAAAGCCAGGCCAAAGGCTAAAGAAAAAATATATACTGCAAAGCTAAGGGTTAAAAAAAGGGCAAAAATATCCCTATGGCTCCTTTTGACTTATTAAATCACTTCATCATACACCAAAAAAGTCAAAATGCAACTGAGAGTTTAGAATTGGCAAACTCCATCACAATGTCAAATATGTATACTATGACTAACTCCATTTTTCCCTTCAGGTAAATAAATATGCATCACTTATTTACCTCTATGTAAACACCTCTACTCATGAAGCAGAATATTCAAAGTAAGCAGTTCACAAAATAATAAAAATATTTCGGGGTAAAATGACCCCACACAATCCTGTGTACAATGAAGAAATCAAAATTATAAAAGATACAATACATATTGCTTCTTTTATTTCACCCAATCAGAATGCCCAATTTAACACAGCTTTTCAGGTAGAACTCTTTAAAAATCCCTACTATTCACAGCTGGCAAAAGGTAGAAGTAACCTAAGTGAAGCGTCCACCACCAGATAAATAGATAAACAAAATGTGGAACATGCATATGATGGAGTGTTATCCAGACTTAAAAAGGAAGACAATTCTGGGCCGGCCCACTGGTGTAGCAGTTGGATTCGCACACTCCGCTTCGGCAGCCCTAGGTTCGCCGGTTCAGATCCTGGGTGCAGACCTGCGTACTACTTATCAAGCCAGGCTATGGCAGACATCTCACATATAAAGTGGAGGAAGATGGGCACAGATGTTAGCTCAAGGCCACTCTTCCTCAGCAAGAGGAAGAGGACTGGCAGCAGATGTTGGCTCAGAGCTAATCTTCCTCAAAGAGAAGGAAGAAAATTCTGACACATGCTACAAAATGGATGAACCTTGAGGACATTATGCTAAGTGAAACAAGCCAGTCACAAAATGACAAATACAGCATGAGTCCACTTACATGCGGTACCTAGAGCAGTCAAACTCATAGAGACACAAAGTAGAACGGTGGGTGCCAGAGGCTGGGGGAGGGAGGAATGGAGAGTTACTGTTTAGTAGTACAGAGTTACAGTGAGAGAAGACGAAAAAGTTCTGGAGATGTGTATCGGTGAGGGTTGCACAACAACGTGAATGTACTTAACGCCACTGAACCATACACTGAACCATAGACTTAAAAATGGTTAAAATGATAGATTTTATGTTACAGATATTTTACCACAACAACAACAAAATCTTTATTAATTACATCTATTCTTCACTCTCCTTTATACTTTGTTAGAGAATAAAGCATTTTCATAATTCTCTAGTAAATATTTTATGTCAACCAGTTATGAATATCTTCACAAGGCAATACTTCTTTACACTAATAATTAAAATTGGAAATCTATCCAAAACAACACAGCAAGCTGTCTAATAAATGAGAACGTGCACTGACAAAGTGAAGGGAAGATGGCACTTGGGTCAGAGAATTTGTGGCAAGGCCTAGAGCCACTCAGTTGTACTTTGTCCTCTCCCTCTGGAGAGCCACGCTCAGATGGAACATATGCAGTTAAGACAACGTGCCTTGTAGGTCCCCTCACTGTTTCTCACAACTCCAAATGAGGCTTTCAAATCACAGTAAGTTAAGCAAGTTGCCTAAGGTCATCTTGCTGATGTTAGAAATCAAAGTTTCCAACTCTATAAAAAAACTGATAAATCACAGCTTTTATATACTGCAGTGGTGGTCTAGTGGTTAAGAGTCGGCACTCTCATCACCACTACCCGGGTTCACTTCTGAGTCAGGGAACCACGCCACCCATCTGCTGATTGTCATACTGTTGTGGCTGCACGTTGCTGTGATGCTGAAAGCTATGGCACTGGGATTTCAAATCCCAGCAGGGTCACCCATGGTGGACAGGTTTCAGTGGAGCTTCCAGAGTAAGACAGACTAGGAAGAAGGACCTGGAACCCACTTTCAAAAAAGTTGGCCACAAAAACCTTATGAATAGCAGCGGAGCATTGTCTGATACAGTGCTGGAAGGGGAGACGATGGCGCAGAAAGACCGGGCAGGGTTCCACTCTGCTGTCCACAGGGGCTCTAAGAGTTGGAATCAACTCAATGGCACTAACAACAAAATATATTGCAGACCCACAAGAATGAGTGAAAAATCAAAGTATTTCTTTGAAAATCACTGTTGTGAGAAGGAAAAATTAAGTTAGATGAAACAATAAATTCCTATCTATGAAACCACTGTACTTTGTTTTCAGATAGTTCTCCCTAAATAAGACCTGAATATTACACAAGATGTCGTAAATGCTCCCTTCCGATCCATCCTCCACAAATAATGGTTTCATGTGGCTGTTTAAAAATACCCATATAAAAACCCACAAGGGAGAAAGAATGTGTGGGAAAGTTAGCCAGTCTCATATTTCCAGTTGACTTACCAACCTAATTTTTTTAAATGAAAATAGGATACTGTACAATGAATGAATGCAAAAAATATTTTTTATGTGTTGTCATCCTATTCAGATTCTGGCAAACATATGTGGTACTTTTCATAATCCCTCTATTTCCTTCTTTGGAATCCTGTCTATATTTGTGCGAGTGTGTAAGTGTGTATCACAAAAGACTACATAATATGTGATTCTATTATATTTTCATTCAAAACATATATATGTGTGTGTGTGGTTTGAATGAAAGTATAATACTAAAACATACAATGAAATACCATTAATACTATTTCAAATACTCAGGCAAGCTCTTCCAACATAAATTTCTCCATGACACCAAAAATTTCTTGAGAACAGTCAACTCTAAAAGACATGAAAGTCTATTAATCCAACCTAGTCTTTAAGATTAATTAAAGCATTTTACGAAAGATGTAACGTGGAGAACAATACCTATTAATTCACTTGAAAATACACATCAAATTGTAAATATATGACAATATACAACCTATCCAAAAAAATGTCCTCCCATTAATTCAAAGTAGGTGTTTTTATGTTGTAAAAGTAAATATAACTGTGAATTAGAATATCCATTCAAAAAAACGCAACTTTCTTAGTTCTTTTCCATTTCTAAACTGTTCACAGCACTTAGAAGCACAGTACATGGAAACACTCCACAGGTTAACCTTGCATTGGCAGATCAAGAAAATACCACGCTGCAGAAGAGAACTGAAATGCAGCTTTCAAATTTCTTCGGAAAGAAAGACAAGGTGGTGCATTCTTAGGCCTTCAAAGAATCCTAAAATCACTCTTCAATTTAAAAGATGAAAATGGAAACTTCTCACTGATTATCAAGCTAATCAGGATTTTAGTGAAAGACAACTGCAGCTACTTCTCCTCAGCCCTGCCTCAGTCACCCCAATCACCCCCCAAAACAGCTCCCCGCCTCCACAGCAAAAGGTCTAGGAAATTTTATGCCAGTGTCAACAGACTATGGGGATCTTCCAGAGCCTCGCGAGTAACATGCACAGACAGACACCTCTCCGGCAAAGCTGGAACAGGAAGGATTGAGTCCAGTGTAAGAATATTAACCAAACTTTGCATTCAATCAAAAGAAAAATAACCATCTGCATCAATATTCTAACATAACCCAGGACATAAGTAAAGATGCCCATGCCAAATTCTTTCTAGTAACAGGTGACACGAGTAAGGAGATCATACAGGAACAGACAGGTTGTATTGATGATTCTCTGACATGAAACAGACGCTCCTTTCAACTCTGGGCACAGGTAATCTAAAATAATGGTGAAACGAAGACCTTCCTGCTTGGTGGGATGTCTCTATTCCTTAGAGACAGGGAACACAGGCGTAATTCACTTATTTACACTGAAACTCTACTTTCAGTTCTTTTTCACATGCCAAAATATCTAAATTATAATACTTTCTTACCTATTTATTACACGCACGTTTATAAGGCAAATTAATCACGTTAGTAATCAATAATTCCTATCCTACACTATAGGATACTGTCGTTTTCATAAACTCTATTTTGTATTTCTTGAATGTGTGTGTGTATAGATAGTATTTCTTCCACTCCTAAGAATATACATGAGAATAAAAACATAGGTGTATACAAAAAACTTGGACACAAATGTTCACAGCAGCATTATTTATAATAGCCAAAAAGTGGAAACAACTCAAATACCCATCAACTGATGAATAGATAAACAAAATGAGGTATTATCTATACAACGGAACATGACTCAACAATAAAACACGCTACAATCCGGATGAATCTTGAAAATCTTGTGCTAAATGAAAGAATTCCGTCACAAAAGACTACCTAACGTATGATTTAACTTAAAGGAAATGTCTAGAATAAACAGATCTACGGAGTCAGAAAGTAGACTGGGGCTTGCCCCTGGGGCATTGCGGGGGCGGGACAGGAAGAGGCGGGAATGCAGAATAACTGCTAACAGGTAAGAGCTTTCTTCTGGGGATAATGAATCTCACATTTAACATGTGGAAACCTCAACTCATGATTTCCCACCCCTATCTACTTCTATTCCACTTGTCCCCATCTCGGGTAATAGAACCACCAGGAGATAGTTGATCTGGCCATAAATCTAGCAGTCAAGCCTCTTTACTTTCTTTCACACCTCACAGCCTTTCCATTAGCAAGTCCTGTGTTTTCTCCTTCCAAATTATACCCTTTTCACCATTTCTACTGCCACTTTCACATCTCCCAGAGACTGCAAGTCTCCTAACTAGTCGTCTTGTTTTCACTCACACTTCCTTACAATCTCTTCTCCACACGGCAGCCAGAGGGAGATTTCTCAAAACAAAATCTGATCACATCACTTCCCTGCTCCATGTCCTCAAAATGGCTTACCCCTGCATTTAAAAGAAGATCCAAAATCCTTAACACTGGCTAAAAGGCTGCACCCTATCTGCCCTCTGCCTCCCTCTCAAGGTCAATGTGTACCTCTCTCCTCCTTGCTAATGACACTTCAGCCATGCTGGCTTTCTTCCTACCCCTGTGCAAGCTGTCACCTTGGTCCTTTGGCCTGGCATGTTCCTCCTTCCTATTTTCTCAGGGTTTGCTTCTTCTCATCGTTAATATCTCAGCTCAAATGCTATTTCCTCAGAGATGCCTATCTAAAGTACCCTCCCTGAGGTCACTATCTACCTTATAGCCCTGTTTTATTGACTTCATAGCACTGCAGAGCACTTATCTATCCAAACGACTCTTCCAGCCTCTGCCACACCAACTTTGCTCACCACTGTCTACCCAGAATCAAGAACTGTGCCTGCACACAGTAGTCGATCAACAAATGTTTTTAAATAACTGAGTGAATGAATGAATGATGACTGATACAATGAAGGTAAGATAAGACATGAGATCCCTTAGGAACTAGAGAAACAAAGTCCAGGACTACAAAAACTTCAGCATAAGGGTATCAAATTTCCACTCACAGCAGTCCCCTCTTATTCACGGGGATACATTCCAAGACCCCCAGTGCATCCCTGAAACCAAGGATAGTACTGAACCACATTTAGACCGTTTTTTCCTATATATAC
Source organism: Equus asinus (assembly GCF_041296235.1). Taxonomy (NCBI): domain Eukaryota; kingdom Metazoa; phylum Chordata; class Mammalia; order Perissodactyla; family Equidae; genus Equus; species Equus asinus. The sequence continues at coordinate 8,307,520 of NC_091792.1, forward strand.
ATACCTATGATTAAGTTTAATTTATAAATTAGGCACAGTAATAGATGAATTGTGCTTTGGGCCCATTATCAAGTAAAATAAGGGTTACTTGAACACAAGCACTGCAATACCATGACAGTGGATCTGATAACTGAGAAGGCTACTAAGTGACTAATGGGCGTGTAGCGTTTACAGCCTGGATCCACTGGACAAAGGGATGAGTCAGTCCCTGGAGGGATGGAGTGCAACGCTGGGAGATTTCATCACGCTAGTCAGAATGGCGAGAAATTTAAAACTTATGAATTGTTGAGTTCTGGAATTTTCCATTTAATATTTTCAGACCACAATTGACCGGGGGTAACTACAACCGTGAAAAGCGAAACCACAGATAAAGGGGGGACCATTATATTAGACAAAAGCTAGTAACCTTACGTGTACCTCAATAACAATCTTTGGGCTCGTTGCTTTTCTCAGGGAGCAAAGTGAGGCTTTGTAGTGAACTTAGGAAAACAAATTGAAAAATGACAAACTTTTAAGAAAATTATTAAGAGAACCACTGCTTTTGGGAAAACTTACCAAACCAAAAGTCCTGATCATCATAGCCAATGACCAGAGATATGTAGGTAGAAAAGTAAGCAAGACTCATGAAACGGAGTATGCACGATGATAAAGCTCATTAAACTCTGGTAACAAAACATCAGGATGAACCAGCTTAAGTCTTTACAATATTTATGTCATATTCCCGATCAGCAATCATTTTTCTCCATTAAAAAAAGTGCTTTCCTACTGATGAAATTATGTACGACTCTGAACCATTAAAAGATGCCTGCTGAGTCTATTGTTTATGGAGAGAAACTGGATGAAACGGAGTAGAAATAAGAGAAATAGCTAATTCAGATAGTGAATTAAAGATTCCCTAGGCTTCCCTTGCAGTTAGAAAAAGAAATCTGCTGCCAAACATTCCAGAATGGTATCATTCAGGCTGTCATTCCAGTGGAACAAAATTTTCTTCCCGATTTTGCGCTTTCTAACTGCCTTCCCACCTCATCTCTCCTGTTAGAGGTACCCTAGAAAGAACATCTTAGAATGAGAACAGCAAGGGCTTTTGTTAGCTAGGGTTGGGTTTAAATTCTAGCTGTTCCATTCTTACTGGTTGTACGAAATAAGGAAAATGTACAAAAAATAAAAAAGCCTTTCTCCTTAAATCTTGAAAAAGTGCCAGAATCCCTGTAGTCTCACCTTGTTAAGCCCTAGGTTCCCAGGGCCTCCCTGGGCACTTTGGGGTAGATTCAAGGCCACGTCAGCTGTACCTACTAATGATCACTGCGAGGTGCTTTCAGTGGACTCCTCTGTAGTCCCCAAAGACCGTCCCACATGTGTTCTCTCCAAGCTCTCAATTCTACTTCCACTTTCCTTATTCTCGGCTGACCTGTAACTATCTTCTTACCCACCCAGCATACGTGCTGTCTTTCCGCTCTCCTGCTGCCTCCTCTGAGGAGGAACATCTTTTTCTCAAACCAATCTCTTGTTTCCGCTCATACCCGAGAGTCGCCAGGACTCCATCCAACAAATTTTACTCTCTCCCCTTGCATTCAGTCTTTCTATTCCTTACTGATTCTTTTTCCTCTTCCTCCAAATAAGCTTCAGTTGTATTTATCCCCAAAGTTAATTCCCTTGACCTGGCTAGTCCGTGAAATTACTCCTGAGTGTGTCTATCTCTCTGTTTCTCTTTTCCTATTTTCTTAAACAAGCAGGCTTTTACATGTTATCTCCATTTATTCTTTAATCCCAAGAAACGGTCATTTATTCTCCATCCACTAGGCAGATATTTATTAAACACCTATCACATTTCACGTAATATGCTCCATTCCAAGGATGTGAAAATCAGTAACAGACAGAGGATTGGGCAGTCCTCACAATCTGGTCCCAAACACGGAAGTTCTGCTACATGGAAAACCAGGCCTTTTCTCCATCTTTGCTTCTCTCTACTTCTCTATAACACTGAACACACCAGGCATCCCTTCCTTTCAAAAAACTCTCTCCCCCAAATTTCAAAGCACTGCATTATCCTGGTTCCCCTCCTTTTCTGACATATCTTTCCATTTCTCTTAAACTAGTCCTACCTCCTTCTTTCATCCACGAAAATGCAGGCACTCCCCCATCCACAGCCCTGGGTCTCTCTTCTTTCCTTTCTATACTCTCTCCACTAGGATAGCTTTTACCATCATCTCCGTGCAGAAGAATCACAAACCATAGCAGCTAAAGTGATTATCAGTTTCACAGATAAGTAAACCATGGCTTGCAGAAGTTAGGAAGTCTGTCAAGGTCACAAGGACTAGGAAGTTGTAGACCCAAGTCTTGAACCCTGGCAATACAATTTCAGAGCCAATGCTCTTAACCTACACAGCACACTGTCCTGCTTCCTGAGGCCCTTTCTCAGGGACCACAACCAATTGTCAATAGTCTTTTAGATCTCAACCTCAATACACTGCTTGGATCTCAAACACATGTCAACTCATTATCTTCCTTCACCAAAATCAGTTCTTGAGGGGCAGCCCTGGTGGCCTAGTAGTTAAGTTCGGCACACTCCACTTCCGTGGCCTAGGTTCAGTTCCCAGGCACAGACCTACACCACCCATCTGTTAGCAGCCACACTGTGGTGGTGGCTCACACAAAAAAAAGAAAAAAAAAAGAGGAAGATTGGCAATATGGATGTTAGCTCAGGGTGAATCTTCCTCGGCAAAAAAAAAAAAATTAGTTATTGATTCTGACATCTCAATTTGTTACATGAAAATTACAATTTTCCCTATGATTCAACCTTGCAATCTCCATCTTCCTTGTGTCCTCACTCCTTATCCTTTATTTTCTTAAGGTTTCAGAGTCTCAGTATCTATCCTCTTATTCACTGCTCCCACGTAATGTCCTGGATGCCCTCTTTAATATGTCTCCACTATATATAAGGTAATATTCTCAACTTGGCGATCAAAGACTTTACATGTTTTTAAGCTTTTCTTTCCTGATTTCCCACAGATTCTCTATCCTTTGCCCTAACAGGTATTTTTGGTTCTTCCTTAAACATTACGTGATATCCTGCACCCCCATGTCTTTGTCCTTCTTCCTTCCATCTGTCCATCTTAACTTCTGTTTCCTCAATGTTACTGTTCCTATTTCCACAACTAAATGTCATTACAAGGTATACTGAGTTCTCACATGACATTCTTCTGCTACTCATCTTTATCTCCTCCCTAATTATTTGTGTCTCCTCTTCTCCAAAGGAGGCTGCAAGTTTTTGGTAGGAACTGGCCACATATTCTATTATCTTCGTGCCCCCTACAGCTTGCTTTTTTTTTTTAAAAAAGATTGGCACCTGAGCTAACATCTGTTGCCAATCTATTTTTTTTCCTCTTCTTCTTCTCCCCAAAGCCCCCTAGTACATAGTTGTATATTCTAGTTGTGAGTGCCTCTAGTTGTGGTATGTGGGATGCCACCTCAGCATGGCTTAATGAGCAGTGCCAGGTCTGAGCCCAGGATCCGAACTGGTGGAAACCTGGGCCGCTGAAGTGGAGCACGCAAACTTAACCACTGGGCCACAGGGCGGCCCCTACAGCTTGCTTTTGACAGCAGTAACACAAATGGTTCTCTTGTGCTGTCTGTTTTAGACACAATGCTAACCTTGCTTTCTTTCATCATCAATAGTAGATAGAGGCTATCATATTTCTCACTATTAAATGTTAAGCTCCCAAAAGTACACAATCACACAGATGAGAAGTGAGGTAGAGTTTACTTTCTTGAGAATAAAGCAGGATATAACATGTTTCAAAGATAGGAATGTTTTACAGGAATAAGGTTACTGACCCAGAGACCTAGCCAAATTCCAGCCCAGGTAATTCACTGCTTGCTCCCTAAATCCCTTTGCTATTTCAGCTGGGTAATGCTGCCTCCTCCATTCCCTGGCCCAGGAGGGAACGTGATGTACACGATGAAACAGCTGCAACATGCCACTCAGGGATGGCAGGCCGTACAGCACCGGGCACAAGAACCCCCCAATGTCCCTTACCATGACCCCAAAAGACTGTGGGACTCAATCAGGGAACACCTTAAGATCCTTGAATGAAAGACGCTAAATAAGCATTACTGTGAGCTACAAGGATTTTTCAAAAGACTCATTTCTCACTCCCCCACTTTTCCCCCAAACCTTGTTACAGAATGTCTGAATAAAACATTTACACACGGGGTGGAGGAGAAATTATCCTTTCAGCTAAGTGCTATTTTTAAAACTGACCTTGTGTGTGCTCACTGTATATTTCTAATACTGGTGTCTCTAAATTTGGATTCACTTGGTTTGGATTATTTCAAAACATATACCTTAAAGTCTCCTACCCAAAATAATTTTTTAAAGTTTGCAAAAGGTCAAGAAATAGTAACTCCATTTAAAAAAAAAATTATTTTAAACATTAAACTATCTCAGTGATCCTTTAGCCATCCCTGTTCATGCCTTAGGGCATTCTCTTTTCCTGTCACTGGCAGATTAGACACAGGATGATTATCAGCACGAAATGGAGGACTCAGTGCTACAGGTGATCAAGAAATGGCTCTCCATCAACGTAAGATATGAAAGAGAGAGAGAGAGAGAGACAGAGACAGAGAGAGAGAGAGAGAGAGAGATGCATTTTTTTTCTTTCAAACAGACTTAAGATTAACAAATTTTGTTTTCTCTTTCCCTGATCATAAAGAGGCATAGGAAGCAAGGGCAGAGTCAACCCAAAGAATGTTTTTTCCAAAAATAAATTTCCAAAGTACATAAATATTAGAGAAAAGTAGGCTTCAATTCTATTTATAGGAGGCAAATAGTTCTCTTTGACCGTTTTTTTTTCCTTCTCCAGTTCTACTAGAATGAAAACTGGCCTGAAATCAAGAGATCTACATTCAGAGAACAGGAATGGACTCTGACCCTGAAAATTCTGCTTATGATCCAGAATTAGGAATTTTCCCGGCCTGTTTTCTAACGGCTACACCAACCTTGAGTCACTGTTTTTAAAGTCAATAGAAGGCTTTCTCTCTACAAACAAAGCTGCCACCTCAACTCCAAAAAAGTCTGCTATAAATCATACATGCACACTGAGTAGAACAATATTTTTCCCCTTTAAACTACAAGTTATACAGTCCTTAATACTAATAAAACTGGGGAGAGCTTATAAATTTAAAATTTTAATAGTTGCGAAGATCCTTTTAAAAATAGGGGAACATATGGCACGGCTGAGCCTAGCGAGGGAGGTTAAATATTTAAACTGAAGCGGTCTTCTAAGTGAATGAGAAATCTTTCCATTATTTAAGCGATGGAAATAAATGACTATTTTCCAACTACCACTTTGTGAGAAATTATAAATTACATATCACAGAATTAATCAGTTTAATTTTCATCTTCTCTTTAAAAAAACTTTTTAAAGGCAATAGTTGGGTATGGTGTATAAAAACCTCACTACTGAAAGTTCTGAGTCCCTAAATGTGTATTCATTTAGTCATAAGATGATGTAATTTTGTAGTTTTGGACACATGTATTCATTCATTTATTCAACAAATATCTGTGAAGGGCACTATTCTAGACACTGGGAGTGAATATTCACAGGCAGTGAATAACATCAATACCACTTGTAGACATCTTATTTACTTTTGGTTTTGAACAGAAACCTACAAATATTTTTTGCAATAGTCATTAACCCAATATCGCAACTGCAGAGACTTAACTTTTCTTTTTTGTAAACAGAAAGGAAGATTCCCTTGGGCACTTTCATAATATTGGTTGATTTAAAAAAACAATCTCTAATTACCCTCCCGTCCTTCCTCTTCCACTTAAGAAGCTCAATTTTTTTTTTTGTATTGCCACAAAACTAAATAAAATAAAACATGAGGTTGATAAGAAATTGCTCTTCCTCTCTTATCAGCTGACCATCCCTAATGACTCAGAGTTGTAAAATCCTACAACCCAATTTATTTAGTACCTTCCAACAATCTTCCTGCACTTATTCACCGGAAGAGAGTCTCCTTCTCTTTTCATCAGTTTTTGCATGCTTTCCTGAATTTTATACAGTGTAACTCGATCACTCGGCATTAAGAAGAATTTATCTACTACTTTCAAGTTCTCTTTTTTTTTTAAAGTGTTCTTTTAAATTTTTTTTCCCTTTTTCTCCCCAAAGCCCCCCAGTACACAGTTGTATATTCTCCGTTGTGGGTCCTTCTAGTTGTGGCATGTGGGACGCCGCCTCAGCGTGGTTTGATGAGCAGTGCCATGTCCGCGCCCAGGATTCGAACCAACGAAACACTGGGCCGCCTGCAGCTGAGTGCGCGAACTTAACCACTCGGCCACGGGGCCAGCCCCTCAAGTTCGCTCTTTATTGGCACTTTCTGATTCCTTACTTCTCATAAATATTTTTTATAATATCCTATTAATTTGTATCTTTCTTATCCATCTTTAAATTCAAAGTTGCTTATTTTCAAAACCCAGTTGGGACATCCTCTCCTCTAGGAAGTCTTCCCTCACCTTTCCGCCGCCCAGCAGCTAGTTCCTCACGCTCAGAATGAGTAAGCACTTCCCCTGGGACACTCATCAGTCTCTGTAGTAATTCACTGGACTCCACATCCACGTCACCTTGAGATGAAGGACCTCATCTTTGTACCTTCGCTTATCCAGCACCTCGTAGAGGGTCTGGAACAAGTTGAAGAAGCGATTTTTTGTTAAATTGGAATTGAAATTTAGAATCATGCTCCCCAAAATTCACCTTCACTAGCTACTTAAATGTCATTGGTGGAAATGTACTGAACTTGGATGCAATCTGGCAACAATTTATCAAGAATCCTGGTAATATTCAATCTGCTAACTCATTAATTCTCCTTTATGAATATTTCCTAAGAAAAGAATCAGAAACATGAAAAAGTTTTAGAAAACAGTGTTTACTATTATGTCTGTTATCACAGCAAAGGCAAAATTTTTTTAAAAACTAGCAATACCAAAATAAACTGACGTTTTACTCAGTGAAGTATAATGCAGCTATTAAAAATTCAAAAGATTTGTAGTACATAGGAAAATCTCATAACATTAAGCAAAAAAGTAGGACACAAAATTGTACATTTTAGTTCAGTAACCTGACAAATAAAAAAAAAGAAAGAAGACAAAAAGTTAACAATGATTATTTGGGGGAATTGAACTATGTATGACTATGTCTTCTTCCTTCTACTTTTCTGTACTTGCCCAGAGTTTGTAATTAGAATATATATTTTTATGATATAATTTTTGTTGGTTTTTTGGTTTGTTTGCTTTGCTGAGGAAGACTGGCCCTGAGCTAACATCTGTGCCCATCTCCCTCTATTTTGTATGTGGGACACCGCCACAGCATGGCTGATGAGTGGTGCTAGGTCTGCACCTGGGATCCAAACCTGCAAATCCTGGGCTGCTGAAGCAGAGTGTGTGAACTCAACCATTAAACCACTGGGCCAACCCCCAAGCATATTTTTAAATGGCAACTTAAAGCCTGTAATCATGATGGCAAAAGTGACTTGTGAACATTCTGTCCATTTTATAGAAACTTATCTATAATGAATCTTTTATTATTTTAATAAAGTAAATTATATATGCTTTTATATTTAAAAATATATATATTAATATCAGGTACAGAGAGAACTGTACACTTTGCACACACCTCTGAAATAAAGTTTTAGTTATTACCAATTTGTATAAGTATATTAAAAATTATATCATAAATTGGAGGCCAGCCCAGTGGCAGCATCCCACATAAAATAGAGGAAGATTGGCAACAGATGTTAGATCAGGGCCAATCTTTCTCAAAAAAAAAAAAAATTGCAATGTTTTTATGAAAGGAATAGCGTATTTTCTAAAAACATATATCTATACACTATATATATATATATGCACACTATAACATTATAAAATTGTGAAACCCCCAATTTCTTGCAAAATATCACACAAGAAAAGTTATCGTGGGAGGGAGCGCAAATATGTGCCATAAAACCTGCATTCTGTTTTAAGGGCCTTCTGATAGTCAAACGAACACACTTTCCAATCCTTCTACCAAGTTTCTGAACTGACAGACTCAGCAGTTCTAACAGCCGGCCTCTAATTGCCTTTACTAAAAAAAATCAAATAATCTCTATAAGCAAATAATATCCATGATTTGTGCACCTAAAAGTCTATAAAGTATCACCAAAATGCTTTTAAAAATGAACTTGGCTAAAAGATCAGTGAAAAAGTAAGCACCTCTGCAGAATGGATCAAAAATTTTAAAACCCAAACATTTTAAAGTAATTTAATGATGACATGAGTCTGGCACTACTAAAATGGTACTGATGGACACATGGACCATGAAAATGGTACCCCTTATTACTGAGCCACTTTACCTTACATCGTAAAAAGAGCAGTAAGAATTTGCAAATCGCTGCTCAAAAATTTACTGAATTATACAAGAGTCTTTCCAACAAAACATAATCTGTCACCAGAGAATTAGTGAAACGATTTATGAATCAGAAATTAATTTACAGAGTTAGTGTATGCCATTGGACCCAGGAGCCTCAGCTCCATTTCCATTTAGTTTATCTGTCCTAGGTCTCTTTGTTAAGTACGTGGCTATTTCAAGAGAAAGAATCTTATTTGCTCACTCATTCATTCCTCCACTCATTCAACAAACATTTATAAGTTACCCGCAATATTGTAATTACTGTGCCAGGAACAGATTCAAAGGTAAGTTAAAAAATGTCCACCAGATGCTTGAAAGTTACAACATATATAACTGCAATACAAGGGGAGAAATGGATAAGCTTCTCATGAGACAGGAAAAAGCTATTCAAAAGGAAAGGGAAAAAATCCTACGTGACTAGAAAAGGAAAGGAGGGGTGGGGAAGGAGTCAGAGAGGGCTTCAGGGAGGACGCAGCACTGGGTCTTAAAGGATTTCAACAGTACTCGGTGGACTCATTCCATCTGGAGGGTGGAGCCAGAACTTTCTCCCTTCCTTTGAACAGGCTGTTTACTTTGCCTGGACAACCATTTTTCTCTTCTCTACCAGCTCGCTTAACTTAGTCAAAACACAATCTCATACATAAATCTCTTCAGGAAATCTGTGATACTAACCTCCTCCAGCCCATGTCTACATGAAGGCCCTGTGCAGACCTCTATTACAGCCCTCAAAAACTACACTGTATTTGCCAGGCTGTCATCCACATTAATAGACCATAAAACACTAGAGGGTAGAAGCTCTCTTTCACCTCCTAAGACTTTATCAAGATGCCTAGCACAGTGGGTCCTACAAGGTCCAATTAAATGAATTAAAAACACAGCAACTGTCAGCGGAAAACCTGTTTAGGAAGCTATTTAGAAGAGTTGAAGCAAGAAGGAGAGAGAGCTCAAATTAGAATGGTGAAAAAGAGGAAGAGGGGAAAACGTATTGAGATGGGTTAAGGAAGAGAAAGGAACCAGGTGTGCTTGAAAACCCAGGAAAATTACGGCGCCATTCACAGAACGGGAAAATTGGTGAGTCTGCTGGCGATGTGTAGATTTTGCGCCTGGATTACTAATGCATACACTTCTGCGGAAATTCAAGTTATCCGGAACACAGCCTCCAAAACCAACAAACGTATTTCTTCACCAAAACATCAAATTTAATTTAAACGCTAATGGCATAATGTGGCATAGCTAAACTCTCTGTAACTTCTCTATACGATACAACAAAAATCGGATTAATTTTCAATTATTATATTTACCTTTAATAAGGAAGGTTTATATAACTTACTCAACTTATTTCAATGTGTATATATCATCATTAAAGAAATTTCTTCAAACAGACACAAGGGGAAAATAATTTCCCACTACTGAAAACATTCCAAATAATTTAAGCCCTCCCTAGCCTTAAGGGAGAGGGTAAAATTATATACTAATCTATGAAAATTAATGCAGTTTATTCCATGAATTTATACACAGACCACACAGACAAAACAAAATACAATTTACCTAGATCGTGGGAGTGTAGATTTTCTATTGGTAACTGATTAGTCAACCGAGATTAACCAGTTAATCAAAAAGCCCCAGGGTACCGAAAAATAAGAGGTTTCTCTCCTAAAAAAGACAGCGATAGTGATTAACTCTTGGAGAGGGGCAAGGGATGTGGATCAGCAAGGAGTACACAGGTAGCCTCCAAAGTTGAGGGAATATTCTAATTATTAAGTTGATTGGTGGCTTATTGGGTGCTCCACTACTGTTTTATAATTATATATAATAAAATTGCATATATCAAACGTTACGTAATGAAATTTTTTTAATCGCTATGTAATCTAACCAAGCAAAAGTAGAGAACCTTAGGTAAAACCATTAACTGTACACGGGCTGGCCCAGCGGCGTAGTGGTTAAGTCTGCAGTGGTTACATTCACATGCTCCGCTTTGGTGCACTGGGGTTTGCAGGTTCGGATCCCGGGCTCAGACCTACAAACCACCCATCAGGCCATGCTGAGACAGTGTCCCACATAAAAGAGAGAAAGATTGGCACAGATGTTAGCTCAGGGACAATCTTCCTCACACACACACCAAAAAAACCAATTAACTGTACATAAGTACTGCATGACAATATTATCCACATCCTTTTATACTACTTGCTGCCCCTAATTTTTCCAGCAAATATAAAACTTGCTACTCTTACATATATTCTTTCAGTTGCCACATTTTTGTATGAATCTGACCCCTACAATAGTGTTGTCCAAGAGGAAACAACAAACATCTGTCTTCCATTCTCCACTGGTTAAATAAGATGAGGAGAACACCTTTCTGAACAGGTTTCTCTGGACTTTAGTTAAGGGCTGTTTTCTTCTTTTCAGCAACAAGTGCGTCATTTAGAAGTAATCCTAGGAACTTACTCTAAGTATATGGAGATATTTTTAATCAGTTAATGATTTAAGTTTACCAAACATTTCATTCTTGTGTAACCTTTTTCTTATCACTATAATAAGATTTTTCACTACGTTTTCCTTCCAGAAAACAGCACAAAGGGGCCACCTGAAACTTCAGTTTGATCTTATGTTACTGCAACAATTAAAATACTATCTTCTCCCACAAGTTGGAACTCTGAATATATTTTTCCAAAAATAATACTCAATTCTATACATTGCATTGAGAATATAAAGATGTTTAAGGTATAGTCCTTTTTATGAAAGACTCTGAAGTTTAGTGGAAAGATCAGTCAAGCACACAGAGCTAAGAACAGTAAGGGTAAGTCAGTCCTCTATAAGACCAATCAATGGGATGTGATGGTGGAAAGAGCTGGGCTTTAGAGCCAGAGAACACTGGGTTGACACTCTGCCTCTACCACTCACTAACCTTGAGGCTCTTAGTAACCCAGAGCCCCAGACTCCTCTTCTTAAAAATGGAAATAATATTGTCCACCTGGGAGGCTGCAGCATGGGTTAAATAAAACCAAGGGTCTTGTAAATATACACCTGTCACTTAGAAGGTTCTCTTTAAATAATGGCTATTAACATTTCTATTACTTTATTATTATTATTATTGATTTTGATAGTAATAAAGTTCTAAGATGTTAAAGGAGACTGTACAACCAGAAAAGGGGTTTACCTAACTGAAAAATCAATGATGATGATGTTCTGTGATTGCGCATAATTATGATGATAGTTAAGATACCTAAAATCAAGACCAAACAAAAAATAAAGTTGTCTTATTTCCCCTCCAAACCTACCAGTTTCCCAGTCCTAGAGTAAGGGACAGCTCTATGAATTCACCTTAAGAAGTATTGTTATATCTACCTTTACTGAATTCATAGGAATTTTGTCACCTAAAAAATTTCCTACTTCATTTAAAATTATTTTATTCTAAAAATAACTTCATATTGACAATTTTAATTTTTAAATTACCATATGAATAAAATAACATTTTCACTATAATCAGATATTTAAACTATTTTGAACAATCTCTCCAAATTGTTTAGACTTTAGTACTTGAGTCCTATCTACACTGTGGTTTTAAAAATTTATTTATCCATATTATATAAAAACCTTTCTTCATCTCCCTAGGCAGAAAGAATCTTTCCCTCTGAAAATCCACAGCACTTTATTCATGCTAGACTTAAAATACCATTTATGTCTTCTACAATGTCTATTTATGTAAATAGTCTTATCTTTTCTAACACTCTGCCCATTGCAGTCATTCAATATTAAATAAAAACATATAAAATGAGGTCGCATATGTGAATGCGCTTAGTAATCTATAAAGTAGTACGAAATATGTAACTATTACCAAGATATTATGCTTTAGAGTAAAAATATTAAGACTCCACTTGACGTACCGCAATTTACTAAATGATGCTATTATAACTTAAAAGCTTTAACACAGCTTCCTATGTAAGCGATCATTAGTTAATTGCCAATAACTTATAAAAACACTGTACACACTGTACCCTAATAAATGGGGAGGGACAGATGTCAAAAAAAAAAAAACCCAGCTCTAGAGACACTAGGGGTCGGCCTCCTTATCAGCCCAAGGAAAGGACTCCCAAAAGACTTCTAAAAGTTCTAGTTAACAAAAGAAGTTAAATGCCCAAGAAAATCCTACTATGTGCTTTGTAGTAGTTCATGATTATCAATATTAAAATGACCCATAAAAGATAACTTACTACTACATTTTAATTTTTTCAGTGTTGATTCAGTATTTCAACGGAAGTGAAAAGTGTTAACCTAACTGCATAAACAGCGAAGGTTCTCACGGTGTTCGATCCTGTCCTGCGATGAGTCAGGCAGAGGTGGACACTGGTTACTAATCACAGCGAGGTACCTGACAACCACATTCTTTATTAAGTTTGCTTTATTTAATGATGCTGGAATACAGAAAGGATTTTTATTGTTTCCTGGGAAGTAGATATACATTTTTATTTTTTACTTTCATTTTTATCTCCTAATTAGTTTTGAACATCACTAAAATTCTCATTCACCAAAAGAGGAAAGGAGATGTCTACTGTTAAGGCCTAGGTAAGAATATAAATACAACTGAACATAACTAAAGGACACAAAATGATAAGGATCATACATGCCACTTTGGGGTCTAATAATCGGAGAGTTGTGGAGAGTCCATGTACAAAAATAAAAACTATCTACTAGTTTTTTCTTAAAATCCTGTTCTAGCCAAGAAACTTTCAAAAATTACTATCAATTTGCCCAATTAGTTCCAAATTGCCAAATCAATAATGTACAATCAGAACAACTTGATTCATCTGTATTGTCTCAGTTCTATGTCCAACTCAAGACAAGTAACCACGAGGCTGAGAAATTAGGTAATTTCTTGACTGTCTGGATGCCAACAAAAGAAAAAAAGTAGCACGAGTTAGTTATTGACATCTCGTTACAGCATAAAAAAGACTACTGAGGGGCATACAGGCAACATTCAGATTTCATAGCTGAAACCTAATTTTGTGCACATGTCCAAGTATTTTATAAAGTCCTGATTCATGTTCAACTAATATCATCAATTTAGGAATTAACAAAACTAGTAAAACCAAAGAATACCAAAATGATTTTACAGCACTGTACCTAAAGTTTTACAGAAATATAAAATGTAACCTCTTTTTAACTTTAGCAATGGAGCACAGGTAAAACATACATGTAGTAGCATATATTATTTCAAGTTTCTACTGTAATTTATCATGTTTTATTAAAACAATGACTTGTGGCATATCAGACTCTATGTGACAATAAGTGGTTTCTAATAATCAAAAAACACACTGGGGGGTCGGCCCCGTGGCACAGTGATTGGGTTCAGCACACTCTGCTGGGGCAGTCTGGGTTCACAGGTTCAAATGTTGAGCACAGACCTACACCACTGGCCGGCAGCCATGCTGTGATGGCGACCCACATACAAAACAGAGGAAACTTGGCACAGGTGTTAGCTCAGGGTGAATCTTCCTCAAGAACAACAACAACAACAAAAGACCACTGGAAGATGAACATCAAGAAGTCACCACTACTATAAAAATCTTTTACCACAGGGAGGCTTTAAAACACAAAATAAACCACAGGTATGATTTCTGAAGACATCTGCCATCAGAACCATCAGTCCACTGCGTTCTGAACCACAGTCACAGCCCTTCATGGACTTTACATAATCTGACAATAACTTACAGTTATAAATATGCCAAAACAAACAAAATATCAAAACAGCAGAGCAAATTAGCATTGGTTAAGTACTACCCTGTGTTTGGGATCAAAATGGTATAATAATTTCTAATTCTCGTGACAAAAATATGAGATAAAATTCTGTTCTCACTATTCACCATTTACTAAGCGTGCCTCTTACTCCTATCAAAAACTTTTTAGAACAGAAATTACATATAAAATATCAGATGTCTGAGATGTTTCTACACTACTTTTTATTTTAAAAACAAGCCAAATTACATGTGATGAGTATATGTATCTATCTGATCAGTAACACATAATGAATGCTCTGTGAATGCACGTGTTAACGCAAAAGGAAAGAAATTCTTCAACAGACTCTGAGTCTCCCAAATATGGTGTGTGTGACTAACAGCTGAGAGGAAATGCAAGTGAAACTGTGTGCTGGAAATCCATTAAAATCCAGGCACAGAAAAACGCCTGGGTGACAGTGTAGCTGGATGTGCAAATTTGTGCAGGAATGTAGCCAAATTTTTGGCAAATCCCTCATGGTCTCAGATTTATTGACAATGGCCTTTCTTTTTCAGTTGTAATGTTACATTTAAAGAACATCATTTGAGTTGGAGGACCTGCCGGTTCATTAAAACAAAAAGGCTTAAAGCTTGGATTTACAAAGGCATAGCATTTCAAATAACACACAAAAAAATTTGCATAAAAAACTACATGTCCACAAAAACTGTCATATGCAGCCAAAAATAAAATCACTCTCTTAGAAAAAATAAGCACGCTACTTTGCATTTCATTCTACATTTCCCTTTAAATATATTTTTTTAATTCTTCTGCAAAAGTAGTTTTTTTAGGATCATTATATTCTGAGAAGGGAGTGCTTTTAAAGGAGAATTCATATTTTAAAGTGTGCACTCAATACACTCCAGATTTCTTGATATCTAGTGTTTGCTTGTTCTTAGGAATAAAGTAGGTATCTAACTCCTTTACAAACCATTTAATAGCCACATTTGCTCCTAGTCACTCTGTACTGAGCCCCTCCTATGTCCTTATTGCTACGGAATATTATATTAGAAAATGAAAGCATGGTATTTTTAAGTTTATAATTTACAGGTTAAACAAATGTATACAAAGTGCAAATATTCTATAAACAGCTCTAATTGATGAGACTATAAAATAAAGAGCATTCTGAAGGAAAAGTACTGTAATATTTTACAAGTGAGCAGCGATAATAGGTAAAATTGACACAGCACTGTACAACTTAAGAAGTGATTCTCATAAAATTCACCAAATCCTCAAAACAACCCATGATACCCTATGGGGAATTTTATTTCCCATTTTATTGAAGAACAACCTGAGACCAAGAAAAGGTAAGTGACTGAACCAAATTTACACACTAAATAGTAGAGCCAAGATTCAAACTGGGCTCTCACAGCTAAATCAAGGCTGCCACTGAATTTGTAATTTTAAAGTTCTTTCATATAAGGTAATCTTACGTGACCCATCCTTATAACAGCCAATGAGATCATAGCAGCAGCTAGTCATCACTGAATGCTTATTAGGGAGCAGGCAGTGTTCTATACTCTAGTAACTCACTCACTCCTCAAAACACCCTATAAAAGGAAGGGTTATATTCCCACCAGATTTTACAGATGAGAAACCTGAGACTCAAGGAAAATATGTAAACTGCTCACGATCCCACAGCTAATAGGCAGAGAATCAGAATGTAAACCCAGGGCACCTAGTTCCAGCACCTACTTCATCAGCCTCTACTCCATTCTTCAGCAAGCTAACGTCCAAGCAGGTTAAGAAACTTGCCCAAAGTCACAGGGAAAGAAAACCGCAGAGGAGGACAGGAGCAGGTCTAGTTCAGCACCCCAACCGCTCTTCCTCGCTGTAAGTGCAATCATTAGAATCATGAGGTCCAGGAGGGGTCAGGTGCCCCTGGGTAGAGATTGTTCTTTAAAGCAGAGTATGAGCACATGACGAGGAATTCCATCAGGCTAGAGAAGACTTATCTTCCATAGATTAGAGGCAGAAGAAAGTCAAATAAAACGTACGTGAGCAGAGACAAGTGTATTTGCCATTCTGATGCAGGGAGTATGAACTAAAGTGGATGAAAACGGGTGACACTGACTAAGGAAATTAGTAAAAGTGAAGCACAAGACTGATTCATTTTGAGAGAAAATTTAAAGCCACTGAAAGTTCGGGATGGGTGTTGTAACGCCTCCAAAAGAACCGATACTCTACTCTTGCCAAAAGTACCTAGCACACAGGAAGAAGTCACACAGGCACTGAAAGAATTTGACTTCACTTTTTCATTATTCTTTTTTTTTCACACTAAAACGTCATTTACAGTTTAGCAACTCCTTTTCACTGTTAAAAACTCTACTGTGGAGTAGAGGGAAGGGGGAAGAGGGACATAACCAAGCATGTCACACCTCCCATTAGTTTCCATGCCATGAATCTACTGTGCTGGTTACTTCAGCATATAGATCTTACTCAAAATCACAGTAAAATCGGATGAAGGAAATCACAAAATCCCATGCAAACGAGTCAACTGAAATGACAACCTAAACCTAATGTACGTGTTAAAAGTAGAATTTGCAACAAATGGTGAAAAAAATCATGGCCGAGACCAAACGCAACGATCCCAGGATAACAGGAAGCAGCACATTTTAGAAGACAAATTAAATGAGGAAAACTAATCCTAATGGAATTTCTTCTCTCATTAGTTAAAATAAACCAGGTCACTGAAATGGGCTTACACCACAGCGTTTTGTTCATTTTAATTTCATTTTTATTTCATCAAACCATAAATTCCCAAGGAAATACCTTAGACACGTGCTCACAATAATTGAAATGCCTAACATTTCAGCATAAGTACTTTTGCATGATCAACAAAATTAAAAGAATGCAGTGAGGTCCCTCCAAGTTTTTTGCTTATGTCAACAGCTATTTTATGAGTATGAGTTATCTTTGTGGTTCTAAAGCATGTGTGAAATACATTACAGGAGTCTGTGAGAAGCCTTACTGCAGAAGATGAAGTGAAGATCTGAACTGCACACAGAAAACAGCAAAACCAAGCTGAACTTCCTAGAATATAGCAGCATACAATGTTCCTCGCAAAGCCGTTACTGTTAAATATACCTTGATGAACTAAGCTCAAGTGTAACTACAATTGAAATATATGATTCAACAGAGCTATGACCTATTTTTCCTCTCGAAAGCTAAAGGGAATAATGACTGTTGTGAGACTTACATTTTTCCATTCCAGGGTTTTTCTGAAAGTTATTTCACAGTAGAGCCAAAGGCAAAATGCACTTAGTGACATTTATTTGCTGTAAAATATAGTTATTTATGGTACTGCTCATAGGACAGACAGAATTTTAGTAACAATTTATTAAACGATAACAATTATATTTGCTCATTTATTTTTAAACTGTACAGAGCAAGAGGCATTCTCGAGGGAAATAATCTCAATATGTAATATGATACCTAAGTCTACAATTATAACTAAATGACATATTTACAGACAAAAAGACCAACACTCAACACGACAAATACAAAATTAACATATATGTGGTTGGAAATACCCACCCCTAGCAGAAAGCTTTTTGGTGTTGATAATTTTGGCAGCATATTCTTGTCCAGTAGGGATTTTCATACATCTTCTCACCACTGAGAATGCCCCCCTGAAAACCAATAATTAGCAGGTCATCAATATAATCAGTTCTGATATTCTGTTAAAAAATTACAACAATCTGAGCATTTTTCTGAATTCAGTGAATTGTGAGATAGCAGTGCACTACAGTAATATCCAGAAAATGAAGAATACTTCCTGGAAACCCAGACCTCCTTTAACGTTGAAGAATAAAAGTACATTTTATTTAACTGGGAGCACACATTATTAATCGACAAAATGAAAGGAACTGCCAATTACGACGGCTCTTGTTTGCAAACGAAATTTGAAAACATTTTACAATTCACACTCACACAGCACCCAACGCTCTGAGAAAAAACCCTGCAAAGAGCAGAGCTGAGGAAGAGCAGCAAAAAATCAGCTGCCCAGTTATTTTGGCAAGGAAAAAAAATAATTTGGCTCCAGGTAAATACATAGAGCCATTGTTTTCATTAAAATAGAAATCTTGGGCACATTTGTGTGGCTTAACAAATCCTGGTTTGGTGATTTCTCCGTGCCCTTTCTTGGGCTGGGGGAGGGGAGAGATTTGAATTAAGCTGCTCTTCCGACATATTCTCCATGTTTTAACAGCAGGCAACATATAAGGATAAAATTTTCCTTACATTTCCTTTCATTTAACTATATAAAACAACAACATACACATAAAACCCACCCCTTTCATAAGTAATAGTCGAAACTAGCGATAGAGGAACTGGGTTTGATGCTCCATAAATCAACCTTCACGGCTCGGTCCCTAGGTCCCTTTGCACAGGTCCTCAGTAGGTCTCCTGTCCCCTTCCTTAACATCTCCAAGTAGTTCTGCCAGTCGGGTGTAGGAGGTCGTTTTTTACAAAGCTAGGCTACCCTTGGGAAGCTTGCTCCCGGTCTCCAGAGGGCTTTTCCGTTGCCTGTATAAATAAATCCTCCGGGAGAATGCGAAGATGCACGCGTAAATCCTAGGAAGGATGATGATGAGCGAGTAATCTAATGCAAAGAATGACAGCGGACATGGGGTAGGGGGTCGGGTTCCTTTGGGCGGCCCTTTTCCTGGACAGAACAACTACTGGATGCGAAATAGACTCTAAGCCAAGTTGAACTTTCGGCATCAATAAATATGGCACCGTCTGTGGCAGCAAGTTCTCAGCGGTACGCGGGTCCCGCCGCCGACACGCCGGCTAACCAGGAGGCATCTCCATTTACAGAAAACATGATCTATGTTGCATTTTACATGGGTTCTTGTTTCCTCTCCACACACACACACGCTCGCACACTTCTCAGGATGACAGCTACAACTGCAGGGCTCGTAAATCCACTAAGTCTCTAGGGCAAGAGGGTGGGGGAGCGAGAGAAGGTGGGCTGAGGATTATCGGAGCGGACCACAGCCGTGGTGGAGGGTCGTTCTCCTTCCCGGTCCCCTCTCCTTACTCTGACAGCACCCTCCTCCGAGCCGACCCAGCAGGGGCCCTCCTCCCTCTCCCCTGCTCTCCCAAACTCCCTCGCCCCACGCGGGAGGCCGGCGGGTCGGGGGGAACGCGACCCGCCCTCTGCTGGAAAGGGGCCGTGCGGGGGCCCCGCAAAGGCGCTTACTTTCCGAGCTCCTCGAACAGCTGATACTCGTCCGTGAACCTGGTGCACGTTGTAGTCGAGGCCATCTCGGTGCGGGCTGTGCCCCTGGCCGGGCACGCGGCGGAGGAGACGCGAGCGGGCGCGCGGCTTCCCCGGGACTGGCCCCGTGGCGCTGTCACCCAGGGCCGCCCGCACTTTCCCGGCGGAAAGTGGCTCGCCCGCGAGGGCGTGTGCGCAGGGGCGGGGCGGGGCGGGCCGGGAGCTGACCAGAGAGGGCGGCGTGGGGTCTCCTCCCCGCGGCGCGCCCGTCCTCCTCCTCCTCCTCCTCCTCCTCGGGGCCTCGCTTCCTTCTCCTCCTCCGCACGCTCCGCCGCCCCTGTCCAGCCCCTCTGCCCCAATGTGGGGGCAAGTGCTCACGGAGAGGCGCCGGGGCTCGGAACCCGGCCGGGCTCGGGCAAGCAGTTGCGAAACGCGCCGCGCCGGGGCAGGGGGCGGGCGGAGGGGCGCCGGGGGCGGAGGCCGCGCAGCCGGCGGCGGACGGCGCGAGCCCGGCGGCAGCTGTCAGCGGGCGCGGGCGCGGGGCGCGCCAGGGCTCGGCCGAGCGTGCGCGCCGGGGCCCGCCTCCCTCCCGCGGGCGCCGCGGCGGCCTCGCGCTCCCCACGAGCCCGCGCCGCTGCGAGCCCGCGCGGCCAGGGAAAGCGCGCCCGGCTCGGGCGAAGCCTCGTCGGCGCCCCCGGCCTCCGCCTCCTCCGCGGCGCCGCCCCCGCGCCCGCGCCGAGCCCCCTCCTCGCTGGTCCCACACCTCCCTCTAGCGACTCCAGCCGCGTCCCTTCGCGGCTCTCCCGCCTCCCTCCCCCGCGCCCGGGTCTCACTGGCGCACACCCGTCTAGGGAGAGACCAGGTGGGTGGTAGAGGATGTGCGGGGGAGCAGCCCGGAGAGGATTTAGGTGAATGAGGCGAGACGTCCAGATCACCCAGTTCCACCCGCAAGGAGGCTCCTGCCCCAATCGGGGGCTGACTTGGCGGGAAGATGCGGGGAGCTCGTGCACTGCCCGGGGCTGCCGCCGGGGGTCGCGGAGGCCCCCGGCCCTGCTGCGGGCGCCGGGCACCAGGGACCACTCCACGCCGGCTCCCGCGCCGCCGTGGCCGGGTGGCAGGGCGAGGGGCGCAGCCCCTTCCCCTCGGGGCCGCTCGGCGTCGGCACAGCGGAGGCCGGATGTGGGCACCTGCCTGCTTCCAGAGAGGGGTCCCAGCCGCGCCCGCCCCGCCCGGCGCGGGTCTCTCCCTCCCTCGCAGCCCCTTTAGGAGGGGCGACGCCCGCCGTGCGCCACGTTTCACTTCTGATATGACTGCCACCCGCTCTCCACCGCCCCCGCCGTGCACCGGGCTGGCTTGCCCAGACTCTGGCAATCCCCAAAGGCCTCTGCCGCGGCCCAGAGAGCTAAGAGCATCAAAGCAAAAACGCCGCCGCTCAGTCACACCTTCCCTTCCGAGCAACTCCCCTGCAACCTCGGTAAGTTCTGATAGTAAGATGGGTTCTCGCGAGATTTCCTGCTCCGGCGGCGGGGGCGGGGTAGTGGGAAGGTTAGCCGTTGGTCACGCGACCTGATGAGGGCTGACGTCACTCGCATCACATGAACACGTCTAGCCTGTTCGCATCGCAAAGGCGAAAGGAAAAGGAGAGGTCGTGTGTGTTCTGCTTGCATAGGCTTAAAGATCTGGCCAGTTAGTGGCATATGAGTATGCTCCGTAAATGGCTCTCTGGAAAACCGCTCCACAGTTCCGGAATACGTCCTACTTGTTAGCAAGTATGTCGCTGTATACAGTAAATACGAGAAAACATAATTTTGCATTACATTTAAAATAGATAAATTGCGGATTGCTCTAACACCTGGGCCTGCCTTCCGGTCTTAAACTGTCTTTAATAAGCTGTGCAATTGCAGATTTAGAGGCAGACCAAAAACAGAAGGCTTTTGAACCGTCTATTCCAAGTTACTGGCTTTTGTTTTACGGCTGTGACCCTAAAAATTTTGCAATTTTATTGCAAATTTGTTCATCGTTAGCGTTACGTCATGGACTCAAAATTTCACAGCTGGGAGATAAAAGATAACTTGGAGATACGGAGATTTTAAGATTTAAAGGAGTTGTTGCTTGCTCCCAGAGGCTGCTGTTAATTAGTAAATTACCTTGTCCATTGTCATACATAATCCTAATTCCCTTATTTCCTGAACTGGCGAATGCTGTTCTGCAAGGAAGTGAACTTTTACCAAAGTTCTCAAAGTGTTCACAATTTTTAACTCTTTTTATAACAAAATTGACATTTGTACATATTTTGATTCCCAGCCATAAAAAGCAAATATAACATTGTGTAAAATGTAGTGATATGAGAAAGGATAATACCTAAAACTATACAAAGGAAAGAAATAAGGTGTCTATTAATAATTGAGCTATAAAATTGAAAAAAATTAGTTTGGTCTAGGCTAAAGATTTTTAATATATCTTAAATATTTAGCAATCTGGTTCCAAGTTATAATGCAATAATTTAATATTTTTCTCTGAATCTAAAAATGAAACAGAAAAGTAAAATTAAAACAATAAATAAAGAGTATAAAATTTTACAACTCTGGAGAAGAAAATTATTTTTTAAATATTCAAGTAATGAGGCTACATAATTACAGTATTTATCTCATTTACCAATAATTGTAAATGGTTATGATAATTGTGTGATACAAGAAAGAAAACATAACCAAGTTTTAATATTGATGTCTTATTACACACTAAATGCATACTTTTTTAAGTAAACACTGCTTAATTTATGTTTGTCCTGTTCCTTGATCTGTATCTTGTACTAATTAAAATATTTCTCTTATTTAATCAAATACTGCCAGTTCTAAAGTTCAGACCTCCTTAAAACAGTAATCCTTCCAAAGTTACACAGAAATTCCATTTGGATTATCATCTCTTGCCTCCTTCGTGTTCTCCTGCTTCTGGCCTTGCTCCCCTCCCCCTTCATTCTAGTCTCTGCACAGCCGCCAGAATGATCCCCTTAAACCTCGGTCAGAACAAATCTTGCCTTTGCTCAAAACCTTCTGAAGGCTTCCCATCACAGTTGGACCAAAAACCAAAATTCTAAAAATGGCTTACAAGGCCCCAGGGGATCTGCCTCCCTCCTGGGCTGCCTTAGTCTTCTTTCCTCAATTTGTGCCCTGGCTCATTCTGCTGCAGCCAACTGGCCTCTGCTGTTCCTGGAGCATGATTGGAATGCCCCTAATTAAGGACTTTGCATTTGCTGTTCCCTCCTTCTGGAATGTTCATCTCTTAGTTACCCTCCTGTCTCATTTCTTCACCTCCTTCCAGTGTTTTCTCAAATATCACCTTATCGATGCTTCATTCCCCAGCCACTATATCAATTACTGCCCACTTGCAGACATGATTTCTAGTCCCATTCCCTGCTTTATTTTTCCCCTTAATACCTGTTACCATCTAGGATACTATAAATTTTATGTTTTTCCTTCTTAATTGTTTATACTTCCCAACTAGAATATAAACTCCCAAGGACATGAATTATTGTCTGTTTTGTTTGCTGTTCTATTTCCAGCAACTAGAATAGTGCTGGAGTGTAATAGCTGCTCAATGAATTTTGTTGAATGGGCGAATTAATTATTTTGCTGTTTAGATTATCTAATCACAATTTTCATATTAATGTTGGTAGTTGATAATTGATATACCAATAAGGTTTCTTATTGTAAGGGTGATGTTTTTCAGTTAAGATGGTCACAATGTCCATGATGAAAAGTGCTTATGCAGAGAAATAGATTTTAAAATAAGTTAATTGACGTCAAGGGAAAAGGATCTAGTGCTAATTCTCTTGTCATTGAAGTCCATAAAGGAAGAAGAAATTTCTGTTTTTCAGGCACTTTGGCATTACTAAATTTTACGTTGTAGTAAAAGACAGATGCCAAAAGTTCCAAATAGTTAGGTCTCATTGTGAAGACCTGAGTCAATGTAAGGAAATGAAAAATGTGGCTTTCAAATGAGTTTTTGAAGAGCAAAATGGAAAACAATTTCTAAACAGTAACATATTTGCTTTCTCAATTGATTTAGATTAATCATGCAAAACTCAGGATCGGGGGACTGGCCCCGTGGCCGAGTGGTTAAGTTCGTGCGCTCCGCTGCAGGCTGCCCAGTGTTTCATTGGTTCGAATCCTGGGCGCGGACATGGCACTGCTCATCAGACCACGCTGAGGCGGCGTCCCACATGCCACAACTAGAAGGACCCACAACAAAGAATATACAACTATGTACCGGGGGCTTTGGGGAGAAAGGGGAAAGATAGAATCTTTAAAAAAAAAAAAAAAATCAGGATCGGCCAGTGTATTGCTTCCAGCTCCTAACTTTCCACTTTGCTGAGGTGGAAGCAAAGCATTCATAATGTTATCTTCTTTTAAAGATTACCATTTAATACCTGAAAGCCAATCACAGCAAACAAATGAGGACTGAGGGGTGAGGAGTGGGAGTTTGGGGGAGTTGCAAAGTAGTTGTAAGCAAATTCCTATTACTACCTAGATTGCCAGGTTTCAGTCAGATGAAATCATGTTAGTGCCAGGACCTGGTGGAAATCTAGCTCTGAATGTACCCTATCCTTTTTTGTGATAGCATCAACTGACAAACAGCAGCAGAGAGCTAGAAGACAGACTGAAAATGATCACTATAGACAAATACAACATGAGAACCAAAGATGGAAAGTATCTTCTTTCTCTTTCTTTTGGCCACTTGAAATTAACAATTGCAAGACTTCAGTAGTCACAGTAGGAAGGGATAAGTTTCTAATACTTAATTAAACAAAGCAGATGTTGACAATCATTGATTTCCCTTGCTACAAAGTTACAAGACAAGAAAACAAGAAGAGATGATGCTTTCTCCGTAGCTCCCCAAAGTGCAGAATCCATCAGTAATGAGTAGATTTCTGTGAGAATTTTAGCAGGGTCTGTATTGGAGCCACTCTTCACTACAGATTTAGAGGCAAGAAGAACAAAGCAACTTGCTGTTGCTTTTTCCAGTTAGCCTTGCCAAGGTACGATAACTTGACCCTGTAGAGCCAGACACAAATACAATCTACTAGTGAGTGGATAATCTGTTCACCAGACCATCCATTTGTGCAAGATGAATTTACAGATGAAGAAATGAACTAGTATTCATAAAACAAGAGCTAATACCAGGTTTCCTTTATTTCATCAGGTGCTGAAAGAATTCATTTTTCCTAAAAATAAAAATGAATGTGTAAACAAATAAGAAAAAAAGGATATCCACACAATAAAGTAGTGCATTTTCCGTTACTTCCATGCAGATTGGTTAGCATACTTGATCCTCCACAAACCTACTCATGTACCTAACACTCTGCTAAAAGACTTGTAGCAGCAAATTATATTAAATATGATGTATAAATCAAAACAACTGTATACAAAGTTGTGAAATCACTAATAAAGGAAAGAAAATGGATTAGCAGATGCTGAGTCTTCCGCTGTGCACCGGTAATGACTTTCACTTACTGCTGTTGCAACACTTATCACACTGGCCTGTAATGAGACGACTGGCCCCTCCGTGGCAGCCGCTGCCCCCAGCACTGCACTAGCACAGGGCTTGTGCAATAATAGGGACTCAAAAATGCCTTTTGTTAAAAAAAAGAGGAATATATGTTATCATCAGTTTTTGTCTTCCAAAATATTAAAAATGCCCATTCTTTAATGGTGTAAAATGAGGCCTCTTTGTTGCAGTATATATAATGAATCCTTGTCTGTCCTTACCTAAGTTGACTTCTCTGCATCATTTCATACACTTGACCTGAAATTCTGTTGGTTTTGGTGCAGTGGTTTAAGTTCACATGTTCCACTTCGGTGGTGAGGGGTTCGCTGGTTCGGATCCTGGGTGTGGACATGGCACTGCTTGGCAAGCCATGCTGTGGTAGGCGTCCCACTTATAAAAGTAGAGGAAGATGGGCATGGATGTTAGCTCAGGGCCAGTCTTCCTCAGCAAAAAGAGGATTGGCAGCAGATGTTAGCTCAGGGCTAATCTTCCTCAAAAAAAGAAAAAAAAATTCTCTTGGTTTCCATGTCTGATACATTCTCCATTCACAGCACCTCACCCACCCTCATAACATCTTTTGTTCAGGCTCATCTCTGGGCTCTTTTTCTCCATCTTTATGGTAAACAGTGGGCTCTCGGGATTCCATCTTGGGCTGCTCTTTTTCTTATTTACACGCCTTTCCCAGGCCACCTTAATAACGCTCATTATCTTGATTTTTGTGTCTTAAATTTCACTCTCTTTAGACAAGAATGTCTGGACAAGGGATTTATTGATGCAGTGCTCTCAGGGAGGAAGGTGAGGAAGTGGAGGAAACAGGGCAAAAACAAACAAAAACCCAGTGTGTGTCTTCAGGCAAAGTCCCAGCCTCACCCTGACCTGCCTCCAGGCAAGGACTCTTCTCTTCCTTCACCAGCCAGTCCTGAACCACCAGCTATGGGAGAGCGGAAAAAAGGAGATTTAAACTCCCAAAGGGTCAGGTAGGGCCCTCCTTCCTTGCAGGCACTCCGAGAATCAAGAATCCGGGAAGGAAGAAACAAGAGTCAGTGGATATCAAAGTGCTAATGACTCTGAAATCTACATCTCCAAATCCCTGAGCTTCAGACAGGTGTTGCCAGCTCCCTATTGGAAATTTCCTCTCTGATATTCCACCTCTGCCTCTGATTCAACATGTCCCAAATTAATCTCCTGTGTTCCCTCTCCACCTGCACCTCCTCCACGTCTCAGTGGAACATGAGGGTCCCCTGTGACAGGCCCTCTCCCTTATTCCCACAACCAATCGCAGGTCCAAACACCTCATGCCACCCCCACTGCAAATGCCTTCGCCTGGGCCACGACCTTTTGTCACTTGGATTAAGGTGTTAGGTCACCCTTCTCTAGTGAATTCACACTGAAGGAGTCTATGTGTCTCTCTTGAGGGTAGAGCTCATGATTAGCCCACCATATATCCTTAGAAAAGAAGTCCAGGACTATAATTAGTTTTTGGGTGGTGAACATGATGTAATCTACACAGAACTCGAAATATATTACGATTTACATTGGAAAGCTATATAATGTTATAATCCAATGTTACTGCAATTAAAAAAATACAAATAAAGAACGAAAGAAAAATAAAAAATAAAGAACGAAAGAAAAATAAAAAATAAAGAAAAGAAGTCCAAAATATTCACTACAGACTACCATGCATTTCCTGGTCTGGGCCCTGCTTACCTTTGCAGACTCAGCTCTCTTGTCCCCATCCCATACCATGAGTCCTCAACATTTCTAGAATTCTCTATCTGCTTCTCTCCATTTCTCGTCGCTGCCATTCTAGACCCAACTGTCATCATCCCAACCAGTTTGCTGAAACAGCCTCCTGACTGCATTAATTCCCAACCTGCTTCCGTCTCCTCCACACATCTGAGAGAATGCTCTTTTGGAAACAAATCTAATCCCACCACTCCTTTGCTAAAATATTTCAATCACTTCTGTAGCCACTTTGAAAGAGAGACCAAAATCTTTTACGTGTTTCAAAAAGCCCTGCAGACCTGTTTTTGTCTGTTTCTTATATCTTGTTTAAGAAGCCTTTGCTATTCAAAATGTTATAAATATATTTACCTATATTTCTCCTAATATTGTTATACTTATTATGATTAGTATTTTAACCTGTCTGTGGTATAAACCAGAGATCTACTTTCCTTTTTCCCATAAAATAGATAGCTAGTTTTGCCAATGCGTTAACTGAATAGTTCATCTTTTCCCACTTACATAAAAGACCTTTTTTAAAAAATCAAATATCCACTTATTTGTGGGATTGCTTCGTTACTCTCTATTATGTTCTATTAATCTATTTGTCTATTCATATGCCAATTCTCTTCTCTAATTCACGTAGCTGTGAAGGAGGGCAATATCTCCCTCATCATTCTTCATTTTCAAAACTTAACTTTTTCAAAAATCGATGGTTTGAATTTTAAATTGACTTTGCCGAAAATTGAAAATTATTTTCATCATGTAGGGGCCAATGCCAAGGATTCGCTGTATGCTCTGTATGGAGTGGACAACAAAAACTAAATTCAGATTAGATTTTAAAATGTATTTTCTTACTCAATTTATTATCACCAATCCTGTATAACTGTAGTACTTTTTGTTCTATTTGCAAGACAGGACCAGCTAATTTCTTATTATTTATTACAATATATTATTGAGATACTACGTATTCATTTCCTAGACCATCAAGGCCTCTGATCTTTCTTCTCTCTCTGCTTATTTGCTTCCCAGAAGTTGGTTATAGACATGCTCCTTCATTCCTTCAAAAAGTAGAAAGAGAAGAGGCTTTGAAAATCTATTTGCCCAATGAGATAAAGCATGTGGCTAAACCTACCCACCAAAATCTGTTCTATCCTTCTACAGAATAGGGTTGGGACTGAGCACATAGACAGAATACATCTACCAGACTTCTCTGCCCCCCGATTAAGTTCTTGGCAAAGGAAAGTGAGCAGAAATGATGTATACCACTCCAGAGTTGGCCCCCAACCCTCCATGCATGCTCTTTAATGTCCTTCACATTTCCTGGATGACTGGCATGGCAATTCCTAGCACAATCTTGTAAGTGTCGTGTTGAAGATGGCAAAGCCACTGTCAGCCTGGGGCCCTGAAAGACTTC
This sequence comes from Equus asinus, assembly GCF_041296235.1. Taxonomy (NCBI): domain Eukaryota; kingdom Metazoa; phylum Chordata; class Mammalia; order Perissodactyla; family Equidae; genus Equus; species Equus asinus. The sequence continues at coordinate 8,335,640 of NC_091792.1, forward strand.
ACAAGAGCAGGGCTGTGGCTAACCTGGACCCCTTGCTCCAGACCAAAGAAATGAACTTCTGGTTCTTCAAGGCACTGAGTTTTGAGGATCCTATTTGTTTCTGTAGTTTAGCCTACCCTCCCTAAAACAGAGCATGTAAAAAACTCCTAAAATCAAAAGCCCTGTACAAATATAAAGTATCACTATATCTCAAAGCTTATGAATAAAATAATTATAATTAATGAATGAATGGAAATAGATGATTTGGTTATAACTGTATATTTTACTTTTCCATATTATGCCAGTTTCCATTAGTGTGGTAACTGAGAGTTGGCTATGTTGTAGAATGGCCCAACTCCACAGAACTAGTATCTATATGGTGCAAGTCAAAAAAAATAAATAAAAGAACCAGGTTACCATTCCCACTCTCTACTACTATTACACACACATACACACACACACACGCAATTTCCATTCAATGGCAGAAACAGATTTTTAGAGGTTCTGGAAGCCATACCAATACCACTGCAAAAGGCCATGCACATTTCTCTATAAAACTCTCCCCATTTTTAATGCTTTTCTATTTTGTTTATTGTATCTGTGAAAAAAAAGTTGCAATTAGTAGCTCATTTGTAGGCAACACTTCTTTTTCACAATTACTTGGTTCATTTAACAGAGAAGGTGTGCCCTCAAATTAAAAGTGAAAAGGTGTTTTTAAAGGTGGAGGCAATTAAGCTGGGTGAGTTATCAAAATGCAGAGAAACCAAAACCAAGAACTCCTGCGGTGAAAATGTGAAGAATTGTCGGTTAATTCTGCTACATTTATTCTATAGAGTGTGTGTTTGTATATTAGATCAAGCGCTCTGCGGATGTGATGTAAAGCAAAATAAATAGTGTCCCCACTTTTGTAAGGCTTACTTCTGTGTGGGGGAGATGGGCGTTAAGTCAATGACTTGTAAACAATTTAAATAACGTAAAGGAAGAATATAAGGAGCTATGAGAATGTATGATATTTGTCTTGGTGGGGGTAGGCCAAGAAGGTTTTCCTGGGAAAGGATGAGCAAAGTGAGATCTGAAGGAACAGTAGGTGTTAACTAGATGGAAGATAGAAAGCACAGGGAAAAGCATTTTAGTAGACGCAACGTGGCAAATTCAAGGAGCAACAGAGGTCCCATGTGGTTAGGGTGCAGTGTGCAAAATGACATTGTGGGACGGGCCAGCGAGGCTCTTGTGGGGAACATAAAACTATACGAAGAACACTGTGGAAACAGTGGAAGGACTTAAGAATGGATGTGACATAAGGATTTAAGAACAGATGTGACAGTCTGTATCAGAACGGTCATTCTGGCTGCCTTGTGGAAAACGGATGTTAGCAACCTAAGGAGATCCGCTTCAAAGGAAAGATAAGAGAAGGCAGTAGCTTGGATTTAGGAGGTGGTGGTGGTGAAAATAGAGATAAATTAATCTTTAAAATATATTTGGGAAAATTCATATTAAAATAATAAAAAACACACTGACAATTGAGACCATCTGTGTTAATAGGAGTTAGATAAAACTGTAGACTGTCATGTGAGCATGACTTAGATTTTGGTTTTTGTTTTTAGGACAACTCTGCCCGGGAAATATAGTACTAAAATCAATAAATAACTTCAGCGTTTGCCTCAGGAAATTTCTTCAGATCATGTTATTAGAGACAGTAATCTGCTCATCTGGCCATATAACCTGCTCTTCAGTTTAATTATCCAGACTTCCCAGTATCGATCAATTTTAAACTATTATATTATGAACTTGACCCAATTCTCAATTTCCCTTCTCTTTTTTTTTTTTGGTTTTTTTTGTGTGTGTGTGTGAGGAAGACTGGCCCTGAGCTAACATCTATTGCCAGTCTTCCTCTACTGTATGTGGGACGCCACCACAGCATGGCTTGATGAGCGGTGCTAGGTCCGCACCTGGGATCTGAACCCACGAATCCCTGGCTGCCCAAGCAGAGTGCGCAAACTTAACCACTATGCCACCAGGCCAGCCCCTCGATTTCCCTACTTGAAAGACTTCCTTGAACCTCTTGAGGCCAGACCCTAAATCCTATGAATATCTCGCCTCTGACTTCTTGCTTCTGAAACTCTGCTAAGACTCTCTCAAGGTGGTATTCTCCCTGTTGTAATGCATTTGTAGTGCTTTATTAACAGGTTGTCTGAAGATATTTTGAGGAGTTCAACAACATAAACACCAGAAGTCGTTTCACAAATTCTGGCATAATTATACAATAAAATATATGCAGCTATTATTGCATTCAATTATACTATAGCAAAGTACTGGCATAGAAAAATGTCACAATATGTTAACTAAAAATTCAAGTTACTAAGGAGTTTAGTTTAGTTTAATCCCAGTTTTGTATCTTTGATTGTTTGGATGGGTTGATACATACAAAGATAGATAGATAAAATTCTCAAAACTTCCTAAATTTTAACTGTGATTGTCTTTGGGGGTAAGAATGTGAATGAATTTTTTCCAGTATTTTCAGATTTTCCTTCACTGATTATGTTTTATTTGTGTAATAAAAGCAATGAATGCTATAAAGAGATAAAACTCTTGAATTTGCATATACTTGAGAATTAGAATGTGGACTCCAGAATCAGAAAGAAGTTTAGAGGGGGCTGGCCCAGTGGCATAGTGGTTAGGTTCCACATGCTTGGCTTTGGCAACCCAGGTTTATGGGTTCAGATCCCAGGCTCGGACCTATGCCACTCGTCAAGCCATGCTGCAGAGGCATCCCACATACAAAATAGAGGAAGGTGGGTGCATATGTTAGCTCAGGGCCACTCTTCCTCAGGCAAACAGAGGAAGATTGGCAACAGGTGTTAGCTGAGGGCCAATCTTCCTCACCAAAACAAAAAAGAAGAAGTAGTTTAGAATTTATAAACTATGTGACTTCTTCTTTGAGATTTCCTTGTTTGGTGATGGGGAAATAGGATGGAGGAATAGTAATAACTATTCTTTGCATGGCATAGTTTCACAGTAATCATGTAAGAAACATGCTATTTTTCATCTTATGGATAGAAAACTGGGGCACTAAATGTTTAAATAACTTTATTTCTCACTAGAAACAAGGGGCAATTCAAGTTTTACACTCAGGAGTGACTAAGAAAATAATAATAGGTAACATTTGTTGAGTGGTTACTGTATGACTGTCAATCCTCTAAGGTAGTTTTCTATTTCATTCATTTTACAGATGAGAAAACAAGAAGAGACCTGTGCATGCAAAGGGAGGGGCAAAGTAAGGAATGAAACCCAGGTAGGCCAAGCCCTAGAGCCTCTATTTTTAATCGCTATATATTATCTTCCATATTTTTGTTCATTTTGTATGCCACAGCTAGATTCTCATAGATAGATATACTTTATATTTTTCAAATGGGTGACGCTGAAAATATTTAGCTACTTAGGTTTGGCTGCTCTTCTGGGGAGGAGCAGAGTGGAGAGAACAAATGGACTACAGAAGTCATGTCGTCAGCGGAAAACCAGCTGAACTTCTTACTTCACTAATTAGCTACACTAATTCCTAAGTGTCAAATCATGTCAGCCAGTCAACAACTGCTTTCCCAGAGAGATGGGTGACTCGTTTTCTAAATGTACTCCTTATGTAGCCATCGCCTCCCTCTGCAGAGGTTGGCTGAGCGCATCCTTCCTCTGTCCCTTGTGGGACTCATCTTCAGTTTTTGCTTCTCTCTGGGTCTGGTACCCCTACCCCCATTCCTCAACTTAGTTTCTCTCTCTCTGTTTTTTTTTTTTTTAAAGGTTGGCACCTGAGCTAACATCTGTTTCCAATCTTTTTCCTTTTTTTCTTCTTCTTCTCCTCCTCTCCAAAGCCCCACCAGTACACAGTTGTATATTCTAGTTGTAGGTACTTCTGGTTGTAGCATGTGGGACACTGCCTCAGCATGGCTTGATGAGTGGTGTCATGTCTGCGCCCAGGATCTGACCTGGCGAAACCCTGGGCCACCCAAGCAGAGTGTTCAAAGTTAACCACTCAGCCACGGGGCGGGCCCCTCAAGTCAGTTTCTTATTTCTTCTCAGGGCTAATCCAGGTTAGGGTCTGCAAATCTGACTAAATGGGGGAGGGAGGAAGTTAAGGGTAAACCCTGAATCCTCAGTAGATATTCCAATGACCAGAGGCAAACCCTTTTCCTTAATGGTCCCAGGCCATCTCATCTCCTTAGCACATTTCCAAGGTCTACTTGCCGAATTTCAATCCAGGCTCTTCCAACAGGCTGGCAAAGCCAATTCCTCAGAAACGAAAAGGAAGGATTCACATTCATATGGGTTCTGTCAATAGCTCCCACTGCCACCTGTTGAAGTCTGTGCACTCTGGCTTCCGTCTCTCTACCACTCTGAGGATCTACTAATAACCAAGGACTCCCAGTGACCAAATCCAGGCAACTTGACTCAAGCCTCATCCTGCCGATAACCTGTAAACATCTACAGAGTTAATTACCACCTTTTCTTGAAACCATCTCCCTTTGACTTCCTCAGTTCCAGGTCTCCTGGTTTTGCTCCTTCATTATTCATTTTTCCGCCTTGTTCTTCCTTCCCTTTTTCTTTAAATTTAGGCTTCTACTGCTACTTTGGAGCAGACATCACTGACAAAGTCTTTGTCTATGGCCTCCATATCGATTCTCCCACATTGTGATCCCTTACCCCTGTAGCTCTCCAGAGTTGCTCATTCTTACATTCCACTTCATGCTTTGATGCCAGAGTATATCCTTTCCAAAGCCACAGTTTCTGTTAATGGCACCATATCCCCACTTATTCAAATTCAATCCTTGGACTAATGTTTGATCTCTTCCTCACATTCCCCATTTCCAACATTACCACATCCTGTAGATTCTATAGTAAAAATATCTGTAATAAAAATACCCATTAGGATTTATTCCTTCCCACTTATATGCCATCATCACAGAGGGAATCTATTATCCTGGGTCTTTGTGACTGCAGAGGTCTCCTAACTAACTGTTTCACCTACTGAGCCTTCTCCCCAAACCACCAGCCCACTTCTCCAGTCTTCTATGATTTCCATTAGTCACCTTCTGTAGTAAAAATGAGGCCAAGTTAAAAAATGAGACCCTAAATAAATTTCCAGCCCCATATGCCTTCCTCCCATAATAGCTATCATTTGTTTAGCATCTACTCTGTGGCAAACACTTTGCTAACCCCTTTACATATATCATTTTTAATTCTTTCAACAACGTTGACAAGTAAGGCTTATTATACCAATTGTACCTTTGAGCAAACAAGATTCAATTAAAGGTATGTTTGCTTTCACAAGGTCACACCTACTATGAGGCAGATAGAGCTGTAATCTGATGCAAGACCTTTGGATTCCAAAGCCTGTTCTAAGAATTTACTATATGATACAAAGATACGTAAGTTAGACAATCACTAGATAAAAATTAAAATGTTTGTTTTCTATGTGACTATATATCAGAAAAAGTTTAAAAATCAATCTAATGAAGTTAAAAACAACTCACTCTCGGGACTTTTTGTTGATATTGTTTGAGATGAGCATAAGTACAAGAAAATAGATATTGATACTCTAACCTATTGTAAAGTATTTATTCATATCAAAACTGTGATTGTCACTGTTACAAGGAAAACTGTCTACCACACACCAAGCAATGATGGGATCTCCTCTGGACGATGTATGAAATGGATGCTTAGTCGACACATGCTTACACAAAAGATGTCTGTAATGAATTGTGCAGAAAAGTGAGTTTGCCTCTCATGTAAAATGATAGAAAGACAACCAAAAAGCAACTCCCTATTTCACGAGCTGGAAGGAAAGTAAATATGCCTATGAAGATGACCTGTGAAGACCCAAGATGCCACAGTTTATGAAAAAGCAGACTTTTCCTCACAATCATAAAACCAAAACAAACAGAACAAAACAAAAAGCCTTGGTAATAAGCTACTGCCCAGAGAGGGCTTATTAACACATCAAGTGGTTCCATTCTTGTTCTTATTTATTCCTCTGTTTCTATCTTTGTTCCTTTCGAGTCATTAAGCTGTATTGTATAAAAGCTCTGATTCTTTCTTTTTACCACCTCTCCAACTCTATGTTTGCAAATTGTTCCAAAGAAAGAAAAGGCATTTTATATCAAACGACACAGCTTATAGTCCAGCCTGAGGAACTCATTATGCATAGGAAGTGAATGAAAATTAAATGCATCCTGGATGCAGTTTTTGTTCACTGAAGGATTTGTCAGCCTCTGAAACCAAGATCAATCCAGAATTCAAAAGAAGGCACTTTGGTCTACTCAAATGTCAGTTCAATATAGATTATGGGCAGCATCTTATCAGAATCTGCCAGTGAATCTTAAGACATTATTTTCAAGCCAGGATTTATGTAATTGTTTTCAAGGGTCAGGAATAAGCTTGAGCTACCTTAAGCAAAATGGAAGAATTTATTATAAAGATTCAAGAATATTTTACAAAATACAGTGTAGGAATAAACATTTGTCTCAAAAGGTTTGGAATTTAGAAGTTGAAAAACATCAGAGCTAGCAGTATTCTTACTCCATCTCTCATTTGCAGTTCTTTCTGTGGTCTGCTTTTGATTTTGCACTGCATGAAATGGCAAGGCAGTCCCATAAAGTTGTACAGGTTGCTTACTATACAAGGGTGTCCAGCCAAGGGAGTTAAAATGCAATCTAGTTCTGCTAGCCAAGATATGAACCCTCATGGCTGAGTTGTCCTAAAAGGGTAACTTTTTCTAGTTTCTAAAAGGCAACCTATGGGCAGATGGAGACCCCATCAAATGGCCATGGTTTTCCATATTTCAGGTCCAGTCATACAAAGAAAATGAACATGGTTCAAATTCTAAATCTATAGAGAAAAGATTTTGATTGAATGTGGTACCCACTTCGGATTCAATTAGCGATGATTCAGAAGGTAAGGATATGTTTAAAAAAAATTGTGAATTGGTTAGAATTTGGTGGGTAGGGCACTTATTCACAAACCTCTAAATTTCTGTATTTCAGCCTGCCCATGAACCTCCAACTGTTAGAGATTTCCTAAGAGTCCATTACTTATGAGGTTTATATTCGAATGGAAAATATGCCAGAGCAATAGAAATAATCTGGATTTGGAGGAAGATCTAGTTCTTTTTTTCTCACCATATGTGTAAAATTCATTATGAGTTGGCTTTGCATTTCTCCAAAATAAATGGAGAGCCATTTATTTTGCAATTAAAATTTAAGGTGTGATTGTTAAAATATTTGTTTTGCATATTTCCTCCAGAATAATTTTTGTCTTCCTTTTACAGTTACCAGATTTAGCAAATAAAAATACAGCGCATTCAGTTATATTTGAATTTCAGACAAATAATGAATAATTGTTTAGTATAAGTATGCCCATGTAATATTTGGGACATAGATATACTAAAAAATTATGGCATGGGACATACTTACACTAAACAATTATTCATTGTTTATCTGAAACAAACTGAACTGGGCATCCTTTATTTTATCTGGCAGCCTTACTTCCATTTTATTATAAAGTCGAACCCTATAGAAATACTTTTAGACATTTCCAGATCTAAGTTTGGCAGAAGGATGGAGTCAAGGAAATAGAAACGGATGTATAGCCTTACATGTAAAGGACATTAAAACTTGACTTGGTGACTTTGCAGTGCAATATGATACATGATTGCCCAGTCTATATGAGTAAAAGGTCTATGTTTTCTTTGATGAAAGAAAATGAGTGAAGAATATGTTGTATTGTTTTCATGGCATTATACATATACGCAATTTCACAATGGAGCAAGGATATTTTATAAGTAAAATATAACTAACTAAATAGCACATAATTCATCAGAAAGTGAATTAATTTTTTCAGAGCTGCAAAGAAGTCAGATGGTATTTCCATACATTAATGTCATATCTTTTTACTTTTCATTTTATTTTAAATATTTGTAATAATACTAAATTAATTATATAGAATAACTGCAATTATTTATAGTTAATCATTTTTTAAAAATCACCTAATATTGCGCTTTGTCCTTAAGACTTAATCCTGCTTTTGAAACCGTGGCACAATGTATGTGTGTTAAACTTAAAAACTTAAATCATAGAGTTTTGCCAGAGGCTAGCTATCTCACTAAGTCATATTCTATAACTTAAAAAGCTGGTTTTGTTTTTGTTTTGTTTTTTGAGGAAGATTAGCCCTGAGCTAACATCTGCCGCCAATCCTCCTCTTTTTGCTGAGGAAAACTGGCCCCGAGCTGACATCCATGCTCATCTTCCTCTGCTTTACATGTGCGTGGCTTGACAAGCGGTGCCATGTCCGCACCCAGGATCCGAACCAGTGAACCCCAGACCACTGAAGTGAAACATGTGAACTTAACTGCTGTGCTACTGGGCCAGCTCCTAAAAAGTTGGAATAATTATTTTTTAGGTACAGATAAAATGCACTTGGGTGTAGATTTAATCAGGTAATTTCAATAAAAGTATGGTTTTTATAAGAAATTAGAGAAATATCTTAATTTTCCTTTATTACTCAAAAGTACCACCACCATAGTTATTTTAGGGATTTGATGAGCACTATTCTGTTCCATGCAGTATACTAGTCAAGATTTGTGTTTTGTTCTTGTTTCCTTTTCATGATTCCTAAAGGTAAATATTATGATCTGGATTTGTTAAAAAGCTATTAGAAACTGATACTTAGAAATATTTATTAGCTCCTCTAAGCCACACATATAAATAGCAGATGTTCATATCTGGTCCTGAAGCCTATATCATATACCATAATAAAAAAATAAATTTATTGTATTGCTAAAATATTTGACCCACCTCCAAGGGAGGAAGTATTGATAATTTACCTTAGTTTCTTGATTTCTTTAGATTACTAACAAAGATGATTTTAGGAATTAATTAACATTGCTATTCAACAACTTTTTTTGATGTAGTGAATTATTCAGCTTCAACAGTGGTATGTTGTTTAGGGGACTTGGAGAATGACCTATGTGTCATCCTTTGGTGGAAACAGTTTTGTCAGTTACAGTAATTTTTTATCTTTGAAGAATGCTGTCAGTCTTAGGGAATGAGCAACATGGTGCTGACCACTAGAGGGCTTGAGATGTGCAAACCCTGTTCAGAACCTGGTGCTGTAGCAATGATGGACGTTTCATTAAGGGCTTCCGGTAAACTTTGAAAGGGAAAATAGACACACCGACCCTATGGATCTCATACGACTGACCTATGTTGTAATTAAAATTGATTTTAATGTTTGTTAGAATCTTTACTTCTAAACAATTGTATCATTAGGTTGGTTATTTTACAATTGTTATTTGATACATCTCCCAGAGAGTCTTAATGAAATTGGAATATAATGCAATTGAAGTGAAATTTTGGAATCAACAATTGGGAGAGGCCCTTAGAATACCTCCTGGGAACAGAAGCCAGTAGAAGACTGGAAGAGATCCTCTGGAGAGAAGAAAAGAAAAGATGACAAAAGAGCAAGGAGAACTAAACAAAAAAGATTGGGTATTCTTCCCTGGGGGGATTGGCATGCACTTGGCAATGTGAAGCCAGAGGTTGAGACACTGGTCTAGGTAATAATAATAATTATAAAAGTGACATTTATTGGATTTGACTATGTGCCAGGACTCTACAAAGATATTTATGTATATTAACTCATTGAAACATCCCAAAAACCTCATGTCATTTGTCCTATTCTTCTTCGTATTTTACACATAAAGAAACAGAGCCTTCCCTCGTAGACTGTTGCCCCACTCCCCTAAAAAACAAACAACATTCAATGAAGGCTGTGGGGGATACAAAGCATCTTACCTAAGGCAGATAAATCTATAAAGACTCAAGATTAGGAGCTTATTGAGTTCAAGATCTAGAACAATGCAATGTCCCAGGTGAGGCTCTATCCTTTATGAGTTTTGGGAGAACTGAGGTCAGTGTCTTTAATAACATCTATAATAGGAATTAAATCTCATTAAAAATATCTGATAATTAGAAGTTGGGAAATTGCACATGGTCTAAAGTCTTGTACGGGGGACCAGGGCAAAGGAAAATCTTAGTAGACTACATTGTTAGAGGACTAGCTATTTAAAGGCTGTTCTTGCCATAGGTTCTTCATGGCTTTAACTGGTAAAACAAAGCAAAACACAATAGAAAACAAATGCCTGATGTATTAAATATGTGTTTTATAGCAATTTCTGGCAATTGAATTTCTTGGTCCAGCTAGTGGTGAGAAAATCCCATATTTTTGATATTCTCTGAAGAGCTGAAAAAGAGGTGGTGAGAGGTCATGCCACTGACCCATGGAATATTACCTGTAGGGAATCCTATGTAAATAGGCACTTATGATAGTTTTAAGCATAAACACTCTTAAGACTGTAACACACAATAATGAGTAACATACCTGGAGAAAAAATATTTCAGAGGAGGAAGTGACAGATGAAAACATTGAATTAGCCATTGTCTTTGGCAAGATGTTGTTCCTGGGTGACTCCAATAAGCATAATAATGTAGTATTCTCTAGGAGTATTCAGCCATTTGAATGCAGAAACGGATTAACAGAGAGTTAGATTTAACCAGAGTTTAGGTTTTGCCAGGAAAGAATGGTTGCGGGGGAAAGGAAAAAGGGAGTTAAGGATATTTGTTGGGAAGTAGTTATAGGGCAGAATCGTGAAAAACAAGCTGGATAGTGTGATACGTAAAGACATGGGTTTATGATGAGTAAAGATAAATTACAGAGACATGGGACTGGTGGTCTTGATGAATTGGTGAGTTGCATGAGTGGAGTACTAGAGTGAGTAGACTGGAAGAATAGCGGGTGATAGTCAGAATGAGATGTTTGAAACTGACATGCAGAGATAGTACAGTTTTGGGTGATATGACGAGGTCTAGATATGAGGTGTGAGTGGGCCATGGAGAAAGGCTGGAAGAAAAGATTACTGGAGCTAAAAAAACAAAAGAATTTAGAGGCTAAGGTGTCAGTTGGATCATCTGGTTGGATTTTGAAGTAGGTAACCATGATGACAGGAGAGGTGTTCATGAGTGAAGAGCAATGACTCAGAGATCCATGCATGGCCCAAGAAGGAAGGATATAAGGTGGCAAAGTACGAGAATGTATGTTTCAAAAGATGTGCGAGTTTTGAAGAAGGGAAGAAGAATGACAGTTTGGAAGTAGGAAGAGCAAGCAGAGAGGACGGTACTCAAGCTCCAGGGATGCATAGCATTTAGAGTGTGACGAGAAAAAATAAAAGTAAATCCTTCCCTTGAAGGGCTCCAGAGAAAGCAGTGTTTTCAGGAGCCAAGTTAAATTTCAGCAAAAATCTGAAGGAAATGTTCGTTGAAGAGGTTAAAAACGAGAGGAGTTTTCTGATGACAGGAAGCAAGTTTGGGTAGAAGGGCTTGGGTGACCAAAAGTGTGGGAGATGTGGTCAGATTAGCGGAGGCTGAGAGCAGGGTGGTGATGAATACCTGCGTGAAACTGGGTGATCTGGGAAACTTGGACACCTCATGGTGATACAGGAGAACTGGTGTTGGAGACATGACGGAATTTGTTTCTGAAGTCACAGGACACAGTGATTGAAGGTCATGGGGTGGCTGGTCTTGCCTGCAGCCGGAGGTGGGGTCTTGTGAGGAAGTATTCTCATCCCTGCATTTTCAGAGCAAAGGAGATCTGGAAATCTTGGGCCGCATGTTGCTGGAGAAAGAGCAGCAATTCAGTGCCCTTTGCTTCCCATGAAGGGCCCTCTCTATGAAGTAATACTATTTATTCGAAAAACTTCTACAGACTCTCTAAGCCCAAAAGTCGCCTGCTCTGTGAACCCTTTCCAGACCTCCACATCTCACAGTCAGTCATCTCCTCTACAACGCAAAGCACTTTGCACAAACAGCTCTTTGGACCTGTATGGTATTGCATTATAATTATTTATGTATCTGTCTCTCCCCGTACACACCGACCTCCTTGATGCACAAATTGTGGCTTACTTTGTATCTGTACCAAAAACTGGATCCTACCTCACACAAGTAGGTAACAAACTTAGGACCTATTAAGTGCTCAATAGTTTTTGAGGGATGAACTAAAGTGAATTAAGAGTCTGCTTCAGCAGTATTAGCATTATGACTACCTGTTGAGTTTCCTACGGGTAAGCATTGTGCTAGACGTTGTATACACCCAATCCTGATTTGGTAACAGCTCGGGTTGCTGTAACAAATGTATTACACACTGGGCAGCTCAAACAACCAACATTTATTTCTCACAGCTCTGGAGGCTGGAAGTCCAAGACCAGGCGGCCAGTGTAGTTGGGTTCTTGGTGAAGGCCCTCTTCCTGGTTTATAGATGGCCCTCTCCTCATTGTATCCTCACATGCTGAAGAGCAGAGAGAGAAAGGAAGCAAGCTCTCTCATGTGTGTCTGTTTATAAGAGCGCTAATCCCATCATGAGAGCTCCATCCTCACCACCTGTTACTGCCCAAAGGCCCTGCCTCCTAATAGTGTCACCTTAGGTGATAGGATTTTCATATATAAATTTTGGGGAGACACAAACAATCAGCTCATAACAGTAGATGATACTATTGCCATTTTACAGACAAGAAAGCTGGGACTCAGTCTCAAAGACTGTACAGTCAGGAGGATGTAAAACCAGGAATCAGTCCTAGTTTATCTGATACTAAAAGCTTTCAATTCCATCAAACTGCTCTCCTGATTCTGTTTATGTTCTCATCCTAAGATATAGGAGTTTAATCATTGCCAACTCAGATTTAATACTGCAGTGACGAAAATAGAGAAAATAAAGATTGGTAATTTTATTGTGATATTTACTATTTATTAATGTGACTTTTTTTTTTGGTAAGGGAGATTGGCCCTGAGCTAACATCTGTTGCCAATCTTCCTCTTTTTGCTTGAGGAAGCTTGAGGATTGTCACTGAGCTAACATCTCTGCCAGTCTTCCTCTATTTTGTGTGTGGGATGCTGCCACAGTGTGGCTTGACGAGTGGTGTGTAAATCTGCGCCCAGGATCCATAATGTGACTCTTTTTAAAAAATGAAGCAAATTATCTTTCTGGAGAGTAAAATGATACAAAAGGAAAAAAATGGCTTATATAATTCAGATTTGATCAAAACTTACCTGGTTTATAGGACAAAATATGCAAATTATACTCAGTTTGAAAGTAAGCTCAGCTAGGAATATGCAAAGAACTCCCAAACACTAATTCCACCGAGACAGAGAGAAATACCAAAAAGTCCCAGAGTGTCATAAAGTTTCACAGAAATTCTCACACAGGTAATAAAATATGGAAGTCTATTTTGCACTTGAATTATTTAAATTATAGTACGTGTTTTAGAACATGAGAGCCCAAAGAGCCTCATGTGCCTTTCACTTCAGAATATTCTCCTTCCCTAAATCAAATGCAGTTGAAGGTCCAGGGCCCATGTTGGGCTTGCCCAAGTCAGAATCTCAGAGGGTCTCTGATGTGAATCCTACATTCTGAGTTGCACAAGAGAATCATGAAAACATCCTTCCTTGGCAAAAGCTGAGGTGTGCAAGGCCAGAGTAGGGGCTCTCTGCATTCTGGAGAGCAGAAGATCTGAGCACTTTTTTAGATCTGGGAAGGTGTAAAGGTCCTATTTCTTTATTCTTATCTTCTGGGCCCTCATAGGAGCATCAAGTTCAGCCTCAACAAATGAAAGGATTCCAACTACTCAGTGATCAAAACACTCAATTGCTGGTCTTGTTCCTGTGACAGTAACTTGATTGTACCTGGGAGATAAGCAGAAGTAACAGCAGCAGCGGCGAGTATTTTTCAGAACAAGGAATGGTTGTAAGGATTGGTGTCCCTGAATAGGTCCTTAACAGATAAAGTATTTATTTAATTAACTTGATCCAAGTGGCCAGCTAAATCAGATGATTTGGTAAAATACCTAAAGCCAGTAAAACACAAGGTCTTGAATTATGTAGCTTGGAAGTTGACATCCAAAAGCGCAGATAATTTGCAAATCTTCACTTCATTTGATGCCTCATAGCCGTATCTTGAGGTTTACGGGCAAAAGGAGCAGTAGTTGGTTCGTTATATAACTCAAGGCTTAAGGAAGAGGCCAGACTGGCAAAATTGGAATTAACTCTGTGGGCACAACCTCTGAAAGAAGGGTGCTTAAATCTGATCCGCTAATCTGCCAAAACTGCTGGACTCTGAACTAACCTTCAGGTGCTTACCAGGTTTAACTATTTTAAGATCCAACAATTTCTATTTAGACTAAATAAGATCAGGCGGATTCTCTGACATAACTGCTGGAGACATCTGAATAGAATTTATCCTGGTGAGTTTTTAAAACTTTGAATAGGAAACAGGAACAGCAAGAGTTACTAGCTGTGTTACTAAATTCAACTGTAATCCCGGAAATCTTATCTTTACTTTTAACTTTTATTTGCTGACTATTAACCAGAGCTTTAAATCTTTTCCTAAAATCAACTCTCCTGCTAAGACATGGATGCTGAGGGTGTCGGGTAAGTTAGGAGCGGTCAGGATTTGGGGTTGGCCATGTGGGAATGAGGCTGGCTGATATGGTAAATCAGAAAGGCAAGAGATCATGTTCAGAGGGTCAGCCAGGAAGTGGAAGGACAATATGAAAAATTCAGAGTCTAGAATTGCAGCTTGTAGGGATAAGAATGCCAGGCTGAGAGATTGGGATGAAAAGGGTCAGAGACCCAGCAGGGATGGAAAATAAGACAGTCAGGTACTTAACCTTATGAGCGCGTGCAGCAGGAGGCTAGAATCTGAAGCACAGAGTCTAAATAGTCGTAGATCATTATTAGTAGTGGATATTCTTAGCTATTGTTATTGGTATTATATTTAATCTACTAAGGCAGAGATTCTTACAGAGCTCTTGTAAGGCCTGAAATGTTGTTAAAATACTGGGCTTGAATGAAGGGGCAGCTAGAGGCAAGTGAGACCTGCATGGAGTAGGAGAATGAGGGATAGGGAGCCGGGCAGATTTCCTACCTACAGGATTCCAGAAGGAAGTGGGCTTAGGTTTGCACCCAGCTCCATCGTGTATGCCTGTATGATTAAGCTAAAGCCATTTAATCTCTCATAATGTTTAATATATATAGTTGCTATGGTAATAAACAAAATAACATATATACCATGTCTGATTTAGAGTAGCCACTCAGTAAATGTTAACTTCCATCCTTCCTCATCTAGCACTTAAGCGTACCTTACTTATGGCGTACTTACTGACAGCACTAAGTGTATTCTTGTACCTCCCACTGGACTCTTTTTCCCTTGATGATAGGAAATGTGTGTTGTCTTTGTATCACCAGTATATGCCTTGCACATAGTAGGTGATTTAAAATGTATTCCACAAACATGGCATATCTGGAAAATATTCTCCTCTTAAAAAGACACGAGGTAGACATAAAAACATCTAAAATTTAAGACATTCAAAAATTTATCAAGGAGTTAAAAAAGCCCGTATATACATTACTTATATTTTCTATAATAGATGTCAATGAGATTTATTTTTAAAAAAAGACTGATGGAGCTCTCTATGGTAGGAATCAGAAACGTGGTGTAAAGTCAGTTAAAATGGACTGAAATGGACTTACTGTCAACTATAGTAGTTGAAAATACTAGACACTTGTTTTCCCAGCCTCTTTTGCCACTGATGTGGAATATCCCCAGTCACTGACTTTGTTAAGAATTCACTCTGAGGCAGTAGGAACTTCAGGAAGCTAGCATTGCTGGGACTAGCAGTGGTCCTGGGTCAAGGTCCAACACGAGTGCTGGGCACATTGGGGGCACAGTGGTGTCTTCCACAGACGGATCTGTTGTGCAGATTGATTTTGGACATTCTCTCTCAATCTTTCATCAACCTTCCCTGGAGATTCTGGGAGCAATCAATAATATCCTTCCAAAATATTCAATTCTACTTGCACCAGAACAAGAATAGACTTTAAATATCTTCTCACCCACGGTGCTCAGAATATATTGTTTCTTTTCTTTACATTTTTCCATGATGATGATGACAGAGTAAAGGAAAAGATGCTGGCATGAGGGACATCTTGCTGTGGGGAGGAAAGTTTTATGTTAGCACTTAAAATCAATTAAAACTTATTTCTAATAATATTAACAGAGACAACAAACAGCAATAGCAAAGAGAGAGACTGTGTATAATAGATAAAAAAAATTGAAGAGGTAATTGCAATTTGCTGTCAAAAATGTTGAGTTTGGTACTCTCGGAGTTAAGTACTGCTGGTTAGGATGAGGGTGGATTCAGAGAGGGAGAAGAGTCAGATGTAGCTGATCACACTAGCACTGCTCTGTCTTCAGTAAGGTTTCTGGCTACTCCCAGAAAATACCCACATCCATTTATTCCAGCAATGCTGCCCTTCTGTGTCATCAAATCTTCACTCTCTACTGGATCATCCAAATCAGTATACACATACACGGTAGTATTTCTTACCTTAAACAGACAAACTGCCTGTTTTTACATCTTCTTCTGTCCATATTATACCCCGTTTGTAGAAAAACTCAAGGAAGAATTGCCTGTACTCATCTCTAGCTGCTATCTTTCCATTCTCTCTTGAACCCACTTCACAAGTCTTTCTTCCCCATTCAAGTGAAACTACTTTTGTGAAGGCCACTTGTGACCTTCTTGTGGCTCAATTTAACAGTCAGTTTTTAGTCCTAAAATTACTTGATCTCTCATCAGAATTTGGCCCAGTTAATTGGTCTTTTTCTGAAGCACTTTCGTCACCTGGACTTTAGGACAACACTCCCTCTCCCACCTCGCTCGTCATTCTTTTCCTTTCTCATGTGGGTTCGTCTTCGTTTCTCAGTCCCTAAATTTTGCAATCTCTTAAAGCTCAGTCCTTGGAAACACCACTGTTCTTTCATTTTACTCACTCCTTAAGTGATCTTAATCCAATTTTATGTCTTTAAATGATATCTATACAGGATAGACTCCAAAATTCGTAACTCCAGCCTAGACTTTTCTCCTGAACTTCACTTTTACATATTCAATTACCCACTTAACATCTCCACTTGGATTAGAATAGACATCTTAAACTTTACTTTTCTCAAACCAGATTCCTGATTCCCCTACCCTAAACACTCAAATCAGCTCTTTCGGTAGTCTTCTCCCTAAGTCTCCATGAGTCTATAATGACTCTACAAGTCATTATATAGTTAATGAAAACTCCATCTTTGCAATTTCTCAAGGCAAAATTCCAAAGTCTTCCTTGCTTCTTTTCCATATCCCACATCCACTTCATGAGCAAATTTTGTTGGTTATACCTCAATCTGTCGAATTCTCAGTATCTCCATTGCTACCATTCTGGTTCAAGACACCAACTCTTGCCTCAATTACTGTAAGAATCTCTAACCGGTCTCCCTGCTTCTACTCTAGACACCTAGAGTTTATTTCCATCCAGCAGGTGGTGTGAATTTTAAAGAACATGTCAGTTTATGTCATTCCTTTCTGCACCTGGTAAAATCTGAAGCCTGTTCTCTGACCCTCAAAGCCCTACTCCGTCTGCTCCTGCCACTCCCCTGACTCCAGCTACTCTCACTCTATACCTTGTTCGCCATGCTCCTGCCACACTGGCCTCTTGTTTCTTCCTGCCTCTGCACTTGTCATTCCCTCTACACAAGACATAGGGAGCCAAAGCATGGTTTTCCTCCCTCATTTCCTTCTTGTCTCTGTTTCAGTATCATTATTGTGAGGCATTAAATCCTTCCCAGACCCGACCTGTTCAGGAAGCTCTCTAGGGTACTGGACTGTAGTCCTCCCTGGCTTACAGGCTTAGAGCCTAGGCCTCAGAAGCTGATCTACTACCTGCCTTGCAACTTATCTTTCCTGACTTCAGGTAGTCTCTACATCTAGTTGCCAGCCCAAGCCGTGGCCCAGCCTATCTTTGACCACAATTAAAACCAGCTGCCCACTGGAGTAGTTCCTCAAATTGGCAGCTCAGTTCTCTGGCCTGTTTCCCCATTTTGCTGTGATTATTACTATCCCTTTGAACTCTGCTGATGAAAGAGGGACACCTGTAGAGGTTGCAGGCCAGGCAGCGGTGATAGGATAGACAGAGAACCAGATATGCCAACTGACAAGGTTTGGCTCCTAGGCATCGGATAGATTCTAATCCTCCCCTAGAATTTCTTTTGCAAATCAAGTGAATTGTACTATCCAAGAAATAACCTCTTTACTTTGACATAATTCAAATAACATAACTATATTTCTTATAAATATGAAGGAGAATTTATAGCATCAGGAATTGGGCAAAAGTAGAAAATTACTTTATTATTTAAGAAGAGAAAAGTTTAATCACTTTTCAATAGATACTAAATTAAAGCCTGATGATTCAGTTAGTATTCCCAGTTATATAAACTTAGAAGTGGCATTGACAGGTGCATTAAATCGGAAGGTCTATTGGTGTTCATAGCGATTTTAAGTTTAAAGATCATGAGCCAAATGGAAAGTCAGAATGATAAAGGTTTAAAAAAAATGCTGGTCAGGAAGACAAGTTTCAAGAAAATTAGATGAAATAAATTCAGATATTTTTATGCCCCAAATACCTTCACCATTATTGTTTGAATAACCATTTAAATGGTCTTTTCTGTGGCCGTTATTTTTCCTCTCCCCTCCCTTCTGAAACATGCCACTGCCTTGCTTAAAAGCATCTACTGCCCTCCAGCTCCCAGAATCAAGCCCAAATCCATTGTATGGCATGTAGACTCCTACTTTTTTTTTTTTGAAGATTTTATTTTTTTCCTTTTTCTCCCCAAAGCCACCCAGTACATAGTTGTATATTCTTCGTTGTGGGTCCTTCTAGTTGTGGCATATGGGACGCTGCCTCAGCGTGGTTTGATGAGCAGTGCCATGTCCGTGCCCAGGATTCGAACCAACGAAACACTGGGCCTCCTGCAGCAGGGCGCGTGAACTTAACCACTTGTCCACGGGGCCAGCCCCTAGATCCTACTTTTTAAAATTCATCCCTGACCACCTGTCCACTTCTGTACTTTCAGCTGTAAATTGGGGTTCCCTAGCTGTCCAAACAGCTTTGTTCTTCCATGCCTTTACTTGGGTTATTTTCCCATCTGGCAACGTCTTCATCCTCCTTTCCTGGCTGGGAGAATCCTGCATATTTTTAAAATCCAGATCAAAATTCACTCCCTATGAAAGGTAGTTACTCTCACTCAAGCAAGATTTTAAAAAGCTTTTCTCATTGACCACGGTGAATGACAGTAAAGGTATTAAAACATATACATAAGGCCAGTATTTGCAACAGAAAGGACACATGGCATGCTTACATAGAGATTCTCAATTCAAAAGCTTAAGTCATTTTATAAATGTAAAGAATGAATTGTCTTTACCTCCAGAGTAGAAAAAGAAAATGAAGTTAAATGTGATGATATGATCAAACATAACTCACATAAACTCCATTGGGTGTTTATCACACCAGTAGCCCCTAGGAATACATTGTGCTTATCCAAACATTTGCAAGGGCTCGAAACAAACTAAGAACATTGAAGCAATTCTTTGTTTTTGGAAGTGTTCAAAAATATTTGCAAGATGCATTGGACAAAGAGTTTTGTTGTGTGTTTAACAGATCTCGGACACACCCAACATTTTTTCAGGAGTGTCATATAGGTCAAGGGCACATTGGTAGAACTGGACAGTTATGCTACACTCTTCTTTGAAAACTGGCAGTTAATGTGAACTGAGGTTGCTGCTCACGTGGCCAAAGATGAAGAATCCTGAGAATTTCTTGGGCAGCTGGGTAATAAATCCAGCAACCAACCCAAGTTCTTCTTTGTCTGGATGACTCTTATCTTATAGCCAGAGTTACAAAAAGCCAAACACGTAAATAATAGGCCTGCTTCCTGTGTGCACTGGTAGGTTTTGGTTGGCTGGCCGACAGACCTCTCTGGCAAAAGCCAGACCTCTTCTGTTCTAGGAAAGGGAAATGTTGTTGATGGCTGGCCCACAAGCCCTGATTCAGAAAAGGTCTGAGTCATGATGGATACATTTTAAAAAAATTTATACCGGCATTGGAGCCATCTAATTCAAAACTGTAAAAAAAGGAAGCAGAAAAACAAAAAGATAGCTTTAAGGGCATTTGTTACCTTGGACATACGAGGCATTATATATCTCTTGCTTTTCTTGTTCAAAGAAAAAGCCCATTAGACAAAACCATGACAATAGAAAGGAAATCTGACCTGATTTGATGAGCTTATTGGTAGTTTTCATTTTAGATGATATTTTTTACAATGGACTTATAAAAAACATCAGAAGATATACAGAGCTTTAGGTAGGATTATTTCTGTTAAATTTAATGGCTATGTTTTATGATTCAGAATATAAGCATCTTAATCATTGTAATAAATATTTGTAATAATCATTGTAATAATTATTGCAATAAGTATTTGTAATAACATACAGTTTAGCTCATTTTTTTACTTTCCCTTCCCAGTTTTATTCATCAGTCTTAAATTATATTCTTAGGTACTGTATGTCTGTAAATATTCAAAGCTATCTTATATGCATTACATATTTTAAATACTATTGTTTAGCAATGTTATTCTAGAATTTTAATTAAAAATATAAAATATCTTCAAAAAGTCTAGAAAAGTGGGTATTTATAAGTTAAAAAACCATATTGCTTAGGAAAGAAAAAAACTAAATAAATAAAGGCATGATGGGGTCCAACTGCTTTTGGGTAGACATGACAGCAAGAAACATCAATCAGTACATCAAAATAAATGGAATTAAATTTAAATCTAATAGTCAATGGTTTAATGGAAAAAATAACTATGGCACTAGAATATATAAAAAGAGCCATAGCATGAAGGAGCTATTAGTTTCTATTTTTATGATGACTGTTAATCAGGTTTTATACTAGAGTCATGATAGATTTGGGTTCTGAAATTTCTTTGTAATATGAAGAATTTGCAATGAGATTCAAAGAACAATCCATTTACAGCTTAATTTTGAGGAAAAATTTCTTGGGTTAAATACCACAACCAAATGGGTCCAGAAGTGAGACGGGGCTGGTTGCCTAGATCTGATACAGCAGCTCCCTCCTTTATAGCTAATAAGATTCCTTCTATTGCAGGCATTTCTGGTTCCTCTAGTATTTAAAAGTGTAGATGTTAGGAGGGTCACTTCAAACTTCTAGAGATCAGAGATTATATTACTTACTCAGTTACTTGAAATATTTTTTTATTGAATTCTAAGTGCTTTGCAAAATCAATAAAACTTGCTCATTAACTAACCAACTAGCAATACTGAATGCCTCTTGAGGGCCCTATACTCTGCAGTGGAGCATACTCTGTATTAGTTATCTATTGCTGAGTAACAAATAATCCCCAAATTTCATAGCTTAAAATAACAAAGATTTGGTATGTTCTAGTTTCTGTGGGTCAGGCATCTGTGGGTGGCTCGGCTGTGTGCTTTTACCACAAAGTCTCTAATGAGACTGTAATCAGAATGGAAGCCAGGGCTGTGATCTCTTCTGAAGGCCTTACTGGGGGACGATGCAATTTCAAGTTCACTTGTGTGATTGTTGGCAGGATTCAGTCCTTTGTAGACTTTTGGACTGAAGTCTCAGTTCCTTAATGGCTTTTGGCTGATGACCTCCCTCAGTTCATTGGCATATGAGCCTCTCCATAGGGCAGCTCACAACCTAGCAGTTGCTTCTGTCAGGATAAATGAATAGGTGAGCATGAGAGGGCATCAAGACAGAAGCCACGGTTTCTTTGTAACCTAACCTTGAAAGTATCATATCATTATTTTTGCCATATTCTATTTATTAGAAATGAGTCACTAGGTTTAGCCCACACTCAAGAGGAGCGTATATTACACAAGGGCATGAATACCAGGAGGTGAGGATTGTTGGGGACCATCTTAGAGGTTACTTACCACATGGCCATTCATAAATGAGGAAACACTCAGAGTTTTAGTAACATTTTAAAGCAAAACAGACAGTAAATTTAGGAATTAGAATCGAAATTGAGGTCTGACTGATTTCAAAGCCCAGAGCATTTCCATTGTAACACATTACACCCCTGTGGTAATAAAAGAGTGAGTTCAAGTGACCTCATAAAGCACAAGGACAAGTCAAAGCATCAGTGTTAAAAAGAACTTTTTAAAGGAGCTGGGCTGTAACTTAAGAAGTCAGCCCAGAGAAAAATGTATTATTTTTCTTTGTAAAATATAAAAAAATCAAATGTATCAGGATGACATAATATATAAACATTTCAAATGAATCCTATAGATAAATATTAGAATTTAGTAAATGAATCTTAAAAGTTTGTCCAAAAATTTAAAAAATCAATTGAATTCTAATTCCCAGAAAAAAAAAGTTAAGAAAAGAAAATTAAAGTACAACAGTATTTAGAGAGACATAAAAATCAAACACCTAGGAATACATATAACGAAATACGCAAACCTATACTAAGGAAACTAACAAAACCTTGTTGAGAGAAATTCAACAGGACCAAAGTAAATGGAGGGGTATACCATGCTCATGGTTTGGAAGACTCTATATTGTAAAGAAGCTAATTGTTTCCAGATTGATTTATAGGTTAAATGCATTCCAAATCATAATTCCAGTGCTTTGTGAGTGTGTGTGTGTGTGTGTGTGCGTGTGAGTGCAAATTGAACAACTGTTATAAAATTTTTAGGTAAATATGAAGGACCAAGAATGGCCACGGCAACCTGGAAGGAGGAGAATAAGTTGGAGGATTTACCCTCAATATGGAATTCATAAACCACATGTTGCATTGGTCCAAGGTTAGACATATAATCAAAGGTACAAGCCCCCAGATAGACCCACACATATATAGTCACTTAGTTTTTAATAATGTTGGCATTTCAGAGCAATGGATAAAGAAGCGTCTTCAGCCGATGGGACTCGGTCCTTTGGATGTCCACATGAAACAAAGTGAATCACACCATACACAGGTATCAATTTTTAAGTCTAAACATGAATGATAAAACATTAATCGTTTAGAGGAAAGCATAGGAAAACGTCTTCATGAATTTGGAATAAGCAAAGATTTCTTTAAAGGGGTACCAAAAGCACTAATCGTAAAGGATATATTATTGAATTGGACTACATTAGAATTAGAAATAGTTTTTAATCAAAAGACACCACCAGGAAATGAAAAGACAAACCACTAAGTGGGAAAGATATTTATAACATTTATAAGTGACAAAAGACTTGTATCCAGGACATATAATGAATTCCTTACCAATAAAGGTGAGTGCAAAAGACAGCCCAATTTAAAAAATGGGCAAGAGAATTAAGCAGGCACTGCAGAATGTGATACCCTCATGGCAAATAAACAGGTGAAAAAAAGAATTAACTTCATTGGTAATCAGAAAAAGCAAATTAAAACAAGGAGATATAACCACACACCTGTAGGATGATTAAAATTAAACAAAATTAAACTGTCAGTCACAAGCATTGGCAAGGATGTGAAGTTGGTGGGATCGTACTGCAGTGCAATCACTTTTGGAAAGCCTTTGGCGTTGTCTACTGATGGTGAACATATACCACCCTATCACCTACAAATCCTCGGTTTACACCAAACCGAACTGGAGCAGAATAAATGCCCACGAATGCCCTTATCAGTATAATTTTAATAGCCCCAAACTGAAACAATCCAAATATCCATAAGCAGTAGAATGAATAATAAACACGAGACAGCAATGAAAAAGACTAAACTACTGCTATTTAAAACAACATAGATGATTCTAAAAACATCCCATCGAAGCCAGATATAAAAGAATAAAATATAAAAGTACTATGTGATTGCATCCATCTAAAGTTCAGTAAGAGGTGCTGGTATTGGGAGAAAAGATGACTTAGTTAATAGATATCTAGTAAGATATTTAAGAGGTCCGGTTTCTAAGCAGACAGAAGAAAAATTAGTTCCACTAGGAAAAAGTATGTTATGGAAAACAAATCGAATTAATGAATTGAAGAAAATTAGTTTGATAAAAAAAATTTAAAAAAAATTCCTCGTCATTTAAGTAGTTATTCAGAGTTTTGCCTCTTCTAAACAATAGTATTTTAAACTTTGTTGTCCTCTCTCCTCTGTAGTGAGTGGTAAATTTTTTATCCACACAGACAAGTCTGATGAGTACACTTGGAGATTAAAAAAATATCTAAAGTGTTTGAAAGCTACAAATTAAATGAAGTGAATATTCTAAAATAAATTTTACACTAGCTTTTAATGACAATTATATAGTCCTAAGGTTTGAGAGCAAACCTCTTAGTAAATTCCACCAATGCAAGACATGGACAGGACATAGAAATGGTTACAATGACTAGTACCCAACATCATCTTTTGTGCATCTATAATGGGTGATCTATGGGGTGGCTGTTTATTATGGAAAATTTAATTAATTTATAGACAGAAAACTAGGTGCTGGAAATGTTCTATCATATTTTAAATATTTCTGAAAATAAACTTCTTTAATTAGAATGTCAAATAATTGCAATTTAGTAACCTGATTTTATAACACCTTTATAACTCTTCCTACATGAAAATTTATCCTCTGGCTTAACGAAAGGAAAAAAGTATTTAATCGCTAGCAATTTAAAACTCCTATTTGCATATGGCATTTTATCTGAGCAAGGATGACATGATTGTGCACATAATTATTGTTTAGGATCCTGCAGAGCATCCTAAAACTAAGGGCATACGTAATTCCTAATGTAGAGTCAAAGACGGTGGCAGGGAAAACATTCTCTGTTGTAGTCATCTTGAGTCTAGCTAAACAGAATAAAGGAGCCTCTTATCTCTTCTGCATCTTATTTCCAAATATGAGTAGTTCCTTTTCATGAAAACACTGACATAATTAAGAAGAGTACGTAACTTTGATGTGTTTTATTTGTTTTATGAATATACGCAATGCAGCAGAATAAGCTGTCTGTCAGATATAGACCAGATCCACATTATCCTTCAAGTCTATGTCCATATAACTGACTAACGTTGTGTTTATTAGGTGAATGTCAGGCGTGGACTGAGGTAGAGTCTGACACCTGGCCTCTGATCTTGACCATCACCTGGCTATGTTGACCTGTGCAAATCAATTAACATCCCTGAACCCTATTTTTCTCATATATGAAATGAAGGTGTCGGGCTCATTTAAACAACGAAAAGTTTTCCTCTTACTTTATAAAATTATCTGGCAGCCATGTGATGAGCAATCTTTACAACTAAAAAGGCAAAAACTAGATGGAGGCCCACAGCTTGCTAGACCCCTGTAGGAAAATGGAGAGAGCATTAAAGTATTGGACCCGAGTCAGGAAAAAGAGTGAATCCCAGCTCTGTTGTTACTACCTTGGGAGTGTCGAGAAAGTCACTACTCTTTTTTAAAGTTTAATTTTGTTCTCTTTAAAATTTCTACTTCTAGGAGCACTCACTGTACGTATCATAGCGAAGGCTCTCCAAATTGTAAGCTGAACCTTAGTACAACATACTTAAAAGTGAGAAAATTTGCTTATTCTTTTGTTATTTTTTCCCCAAAGGATTTTTAGGAATTTGTGTCTTTCTTACTAGCTTTTCCCCTCTTTACCAGCTTACTTTACAGTCATGGATAAGAACCAGAGACTGCGCTCCTTTGATCTGAATCTCTAAATCTTCACATGTCCGTATTTGGTGACTATGTCTGGTCCCTAACTTCTTTTCCCCGTGTAACACCATATTCAGTGATGTGCAACATTTTAGCTTCTCCATTTTTCTCCTGTAGCAGCCTCAGGACTGCTATGACATGTGGTTTGTATAATGTGACCTGTGAAATATTCAGTGCACATTTAAAAAATTAAAAGAAAACTTCTAATGGAAAGCATATTGGATGAATTAACCAGCAGAAATCTGCAGCGAGTGTGCTGGAACACAGGATTGTAGCAAGGGGAGTTGTTGGAATTGCTGCTTTGGTTTGGGAGATTGATTGCCCTGCCTCTGGACAACCACAGTCTCTGTCTCTTATTTAAATTCTTGTGAGGTAATGTTATCGGTGTCACTCAGCCAATAGACTGGATGCCCTCCAGTCGGAGTCCAACACTGGAAAAACACTGTGGTCTGGGTGGTGGAGTTAAATAACAGAAATATGGCCGTCTGGGATGCCCCAAAACAATGGGTGTAATGTCGTTCAGCAGAAGCCAGGAATGGGAGCATATTCTCTGAGGAAAGAGTTCAGCAAGGGTAGCATGTCTTTTTTTAAAAAATTATTTTATTAAGGTCATATTAGCTTATAATATTGTATACCTTTCAGGTGTACATTATTATATGTCAGTTTCTGTAGAGACTGCATCGTGTTCACCACCCATTGTCTAGTTTTTATCCATCACCATACATATGTGCCCCTTTACCCCTTTTGCTCTCTTCCGACGCATTCCCTTCTGGTAAGCACTAATCTGTTCTCCTTATCTATGAGTTTGTTTATTTATCTTCCACAAGTACATGAAATCATGTGGTATTTGTCTTTCTCTGTCTGACTTATTTCGCTAACATCATATCCTCAAGGTCCATCGATGTTGTTGTTGCAAATGACGTAATTTTGTCTTTTTTTTGAGGTTCAGTAGTATTCCATTGTATATATATATATATATATATATATATATATATATATATCACATCTTCTTTATCCATTCATCCGTTAATGGGCATTTGGGTTGCTTCTATGTCTTGGCTATTGCGAATAATGCTGCAATGAATATAGGGGTGCATGTATCTTTTTGAATTGTTGATTTCATGTCCTCTGGATAAATAAGGGGTAGCATATCTTAATGTGCCCACTGTCATGCAGTAGAATCTGAAGACAAAAGGCACGTATGCTTTGCCCAAAGCTGAAAAAATAAGAATGCTAAGAATTGGTAACTGTACAATATCTGTGATCTCCAGATTGCAAATTTCAACTCTAAGACTGCATGTTTTTAGAGTTTAGACAGCAAATTATTACCTATTCTAACCATTCTGTGTTATGACACTATGTGCCTTTATTGATTATATTTTTCCCATTTAGTTCAGTTCTTCATGTAAGATATTGAACATATATGCATATATTTCTAACTTCAAATTTATCTGTCTTTAAAATCTTCTGTTTTTTTTCTGAAGGACTTGTAATTTTGAAAAATAATAAAGTACTTAGAATTTAAAAAGACACAGCTAAAACTCAAGTGAATTAAATATATCTTAATCATTCCTTAAACCAAAGTTCAATTTAAGGTAATATTCTAAGTGGAATATATTACTTATTTTGATAATTTTACCGGTTTCTGTAGATATGCTCTTCCAGCATCTCTTTGAATTCAAAATCCAAGGCAATGAAATGAAGGAGACTTCTTTTCCTAGGATAGCTGCCTTATTATACACTGTGCATGGTATCACCAAAATGTTGCCTTCCTTTAGATGAGTTTAGAACTGACCTAAATAACTCAAATCAAAAAGTCGAATCAATTCTTTTCTGAAAGCTTCCAGCTGCCAACTATGGCAGTCTTTTCCCCCCTACTGTTGCTTTTAAAAAGGGAAGTATAAAAAAGTCTTAGAGGGAAGGAAGAAAGGTTGTGAGAAGACAGGGAGGCTGCTGCTCTTGTGAGCTTGGGTGGCACTACCCTTCCCCACCCTGGGTCGTGCTCTGAAGCAGGACCAATGGTGAAATGTCACATCACCGGGGAACTGGACTGTGCATGTCACTGCTTGAGAGCCTTGGCCAGTCCCCAAGTTGGCATTATTATCTTAGAGAGGCATTCCTGGGCATGGCGGTGCCTCATCTGCTGCCCCAGGTTTGCAGCTGCAATCCCCCCGCCTCCCCCACTGTTGTCCTTGAAAAGAAACGGTCGTTCTGAAAACCACCAATAAGCATGATGTTCCAGGAAATATTTTATTTTCACTCATGTCCTTTAAAAAAAGTCTTAAGGTGGATGACTTTAGAAAAAAGAGTTCTAATTTCATTAGAATAAATTATTTTAGGAACCAGACCTCATAGTGTCTGAATTCCTGCTATTAGTTATTATTATTATGGATACCAAGCTTTAAAATAAATTCTAATTTATTCCTTTTGTTGTTGTTGAATTTTGACAGAATTCTTTATGCCTGACTTTTTTAGGACAAAAAAAGAAAAAAAAAACCCTTGTCTGCCCTTAGAGTAATATATAACAAAAGGCTTTTCATGATTTTGAGAAATGGTGAGCATAAAATTCAAATTACAGCAGTTCTCATTATAATAGCACTGAATAATCACCTCATTAGTAGCGATTATCTGGATATTAATAGAAGTTCCTGACCCACAGATTCTTTTTGCAAATGTTTAGTATGATTTGCAACAATGTGCTACAAAATGTAGCTATGTATTTTTTTCACTTTGCCTTAGCGTTGAAGGAATGAATCCCATGATGATTTATAAGATACCCAATGATGTGAACTTTATTGACTGCCAGCAATCTTGTCTGGGACCTTCATTTCTCTTTTTACTTTTGAAACCATTCTGATGTGTTGTGAATAGGAATGTGTGTGTGTGTGTGTGTGTGTGTGTTTCTTCATCACTTATTTTCTTGTGTTGTATTTTTACCTGCTGAATCAAATTGCATACTGAAATGAGTAACAGCCGTAGCAGAATCGCTGTATTTTGGTGGTGAGTGATTTTGTATGTTATACATAGTTGGTGGTAACTATTTGATTGTATTATTGAAGTTTTCCCATATCAAATACTGAGAGGCAGAATTTCTTTTCCTCCTATTTTCTACTGCTTGTTTTTAAAAAACCCTCACTTTAGTAATCCAAATTTCTCTTTGTTCACTGCTTTGGTAGGAATAATTTGGTAAAAAACGTGAGCCAACATTTTGTCTACTAAAAACATTTTTCCCTTTTTATAGGCAATGATTTTTCTTAATTTAAATAATCAAGCCATTCAGGTGGATACTTTTTTACATTGAGAGATAAAAATTAAAATACACCATTTGCTAGCTGAAAAAGATATTTTTAAATTCTTTATCCTCTACTCATAAAAGATAATTCTTTCTCCTTGACCAATATTTTAATACACTTCTTTATGATGTTACTACACATGCCCTGAATTAAGTAAGAAATTCACAAAAAGAAAACAGCTAAGAAGTAAAAATATCTAGTTGTCCCATTTCTAATATATTTTAACACGTTATTTGCTAGAAGCAAAAGCCAAGAATCAAATCTTTCGTCTTTGAAAGTTGCTTAAAATGAAATGTTTTTATGAGTCAAATTAGTACTTCAAAAGGGACTGTGGAATGATTACATCATCCGTGAACCCTGGCGTCATCCCCACATTGGTCGAAATGAGTACCTATTGTGTGGAAAGTGTTCTGGGACAAACGTGTTGGAAAGATGCATTTCAGGGAGATAGCTGGCAGAGCGCTTAGTATTATATAATCAAGGCTTCTCTTTAAATGCATTTTTATTCTGCCAATTCTATCATATAAAATTTTAAATGTCTCTTTGCAGAACCAATTCATTATATTTCCCCTTATCCTTTCTTTGGGTATAAGATGACAAGAACATCAAAAGGCTCCAAAACGCCTGTTAAGGACCATGTCAAACACAGCCCTTGAGGTGGTTTTACTGAAGTTTAAGATAATGTTCTGCCAACCTCAGAAATCACTCTGATTTAGGAGATCATAGCATGGCAGAGTAGTCTTTATTTATGATGACAAAATTCTCTGAGCTCTCTTTTCACACTTTCTGGTTTCTAGTTTCTCGTGATATTTTTGGAGAAAACCTAGGAAGAATAAAGTTCAACATAGGAAATCTGAAAGATGAGTCTTCATGGGAGCCTTTTAGAAAGGAACCAAGTCACTTCTGGAGGAAGACCTCGTCTGGACGGTTTGCAGATCAAGCCAGCCGGTCATAGGCTCTTTGTTTTCTTTTGTCCCAACAATGCAGGAAATATGAACCAATACTGGCACTAATTCAGGAACAATTAGCAAAACATCAAACTGTTTAAGCATTCTATTGAAATAGGAAAGAGATTACACTGAAAGGAAGAGGTTACTGTGCCAGAGGAGAGTCCGCAAGGATATATCTTTGTGTATGCTTTGATATTTAACAAACTGCTTAGAAAGTGGCTTGAGCACTTTAGAGACTGTCTGTTAAATACATTTATAAATTAGATTGAATCATAGTTCTATTGATGCAGACAATTTGTCAGCATTTAAGAATTAAGACTTTTGGCACGGTTGTAATAAAAACACAGTTGCACCCTCTGAAGTGGAAAGTTACAACATCCAATCATTGATTTTCTGCCTCTTGTTGAAAAGAGACTGAAGTCTGAGGAAAGCTACAATCGAAACATCAGCTCTAAGGAAATAAGTTTAGCTTCTCCAAGGCATGAGCATGTATCACTCCAGGTCTGGGTTTTCTTATTTATTCTAATGTTTAAATATTCCTTTGTTAACTAAAAAATGGATATGTACTCCAGTACTCAAGAAGGCATGGAAAAATTGAGTGGAAACCAGATAGAAAATTAATATTCTTACAAAGAAGCAAGAGATGAAGCACAGGCTGCTCCTCATGCATTGATTAGTTACAGGAGTTGTGGCAAGACGTGCTTTGAATTTTTGGTTTTCCTAATATTTCCTAGTCTTCTATCATTTTCTCTGTATTCTTCCGGAAACACTTAAACAAACAGAAACAATATCAATAGAAAAGCTATTCAATCCCAAATTCTGGTTAGTCTGACAATGTTCCTTAATTCGGTATTTTCATCCCTAAAGAATGCAATATTAAACAATTTTCCTTTGTACAGCAAGTTTAAATTAGGGATTGGGATTCATAGGTAGCAGTACTATCTTCATTATGATTATTGGAATGTTTCAGAAGGGTCTGATATACATTAGATAACATAAGGATAATTTCAGAAAAAATTAGTCCTCTTGATCCACAGAAATCTACATGTAGCTTTTTATAATGCTTACTATGTTGCTGCAATTTAATATTTGTTATTTTTTTTTTAAATTAAAGCATTTGAAAAGAGGAATGAAGCTTCAATATGACTTTCCATTTCGTTCACTTTATATATGAAGAAAAACGAGGGCCCTCTCGACATTTGTTCTTGTCAAGAAAAGGAAAATTGAGGCATCATTCAAAATACACATGATTCCAACACTTGAAGCACTTGCTGAAGAACAACAACCATCTAAACAACCAACCAACTAGCTAAAAACTCTTTGTAATGACAAGAGATTTTCACATATGAGGTATATGGAGCAACTATTCGAATTCAAAACTGATTCGGCTTGAATTATGGCCTATCAAACATACATTGTACATCTGCCTAATCATCAAAGTAAAGAATGCACTCTCTTAAGGTAAGAATGCATACTTCCCCTCCTATGTCCTATTGGTAAGGCCTGGATCAGTCCCTTTCCTGACATCAGGGTCATGTTGGCCTGCTAATTTGTAACTGAATACCTCTTGGAAATTTTGATGAAAATGTATGCTGGGTGTGTTTAATGTATGTTCTTTGTTCTAAAAAGATATAAAACTGTACTGAAACCCATCCTTCTCCAGAACGCCTGCTAAGTCCTTCCCGAGTTATAGTCCTCACTCTGGCTCATAATAAACTCACCCCAATTTTGATTTATAGGTTGGTTATGGATTACTTGAGTCCACAGTGAAGACGTTATAATGATTGTTTACTGCATCTGAACTTTTACACAAATAACTTCAACTCTCACCCCAGTTTCTTTAGCTGTAAAAGAGAAATAAAAATTAGGATGGAATCTAGTTCATTGGATCATTGTAAGGATTAAATGAGATAAGGTGGTAAAGTACGTACATGGTAAGTGCATTAGCTGTGATGATGATGATGATGGTGATTATGGAAGAGAAGGTATCTGGACTCTATATGAAGGCCCTCACCGCCATTTTCCCTTAATTCATTACTTTATTATGCTAATTAATGATACATTATAAGATTCTCTAAGAAGAGGTACTTACTTTATTCCCTCTCCTATCTTCCACAGTGTGTAACCCAAGTTCTGCCTACAATGGATGCTTAAATTAGAAATAAAAACATGGCTTTGTGCTGGCTTGAGATTCTGACCACCTTTCCTTGGTTTGGCTTCATCATCCATCTACCCTACAGCCTTTCTGTGTTTCTACTTTGTTATTATCTTGGCCATTTTTTCATACCTATTTTAAATTAATTCTGTGTCAAATTTTAAAGGAAAAAAGTTTGCTCATCATATTTCCTATGTATGAGTATGTGTAACCCGTTTGGCTGCAAGAAACATGTATGTTCTTTCATCAGAGTCAAGTGAAAGGAGCCACAGTTGTCCGCATGAGAATGCATGGCATATGCAGGCCTAGGCTTGTTAAATGTTTATTCTTTGAATGATTTTTGTCTATCTGCAAAGCTGATTAAATTTAAATATTGAAAGAATAAATATTCTAAATATTTCATTAGCTCCTCGCTGTGCAAATGATACAAATGAAAAAGCTATGTCCTACCTGAAGTATAGGTATGGTAGTAGTAATTAAAAAAAAGAATTCAATGAAAATGTCCTTTTTAAACAAGAATTGATGTACCTTACCCTATGTACAATTTGACAGTAGATTATGAAAAATAACATTTTTATTCTAAATCCCAATATCAAATGCCCAATTTCTCTTGCTCTTCCTCTCTTATTCTCTAACTGGCCAAGAACAAGAATATCATGGGCTAAGAAGGAACATATCAGGGAGGAACTAGCCTGTGTTTTCACCAAAGGATAGTCAATCAACCATCAATAGTTTATTAACAGCAACAATAAACACAGGATAATATTTACTGGGTGCCTTCTGTGAGGAGAGCACAGTAAAATGTTAGGAGATAGAAATTTAATTTTCCTAAAAATTCAATGATATCATCCCCATGTACACATAGAGAAACTACGGTGTAGATAGAGTAAGTAGCTTGTCGAAGTTCGCGCACGCTGTAAATTGATTTGAACCTGGACTGTGTACAAGGAGCAGGCCGTCTAGCAGTTGAGAGAAAATATGCACATAAAAAGATGCCACAAAGAGCCCAGGAGGATTTTGCTTGGCCGTGTCTCCATTGTTGGAAATACCTCCATCCAGGCCACTAAGACTAGGAAACTATATCGGACAATTCTTTTCTTCTTTCTTCTTTCAAAATATGTGTAAAATAAGGCTACAGTAAAGAATTAAATGGGAAATATTATATATTTAGTAAATATCTGTGAATTTTATGTGGAAATTATGATGCCTTCTAGGCAAATCTCAATGTAGAGAGGCATTGTAACATAATGGTTAAGAGCATGATCATAGAAGTCAGTCTGTCACCTATTAGCTTGAGCAAGTTACTTAACCTCTATGGGCATCAGTTTTCTAATACGTAAAATGGGTGTAATAATAATGCTTACTGATAGAGTTGTTGCACAATTAAGTGAGGTAGTAATACTTGGAAAACCCTCAGTATAGTGCTTGGGACATAATAAATACAGTCCTGTGTCGCTTAATGACAGGATTCGTTCTGAGAAATGCGTCATTAGGCTGTTTCATCATTGTGCAAACATCATAGGTTGTACTCATACAAACCTAGATGGTATAGCCCACTACACACCTAGGCTGTATGGTACTAGTCTTATGGGACCACAGTCATATATGCGATCCATTGTTGACCGAAATGCCATTATGAGGTGCATGACTGTATTCAATAAAAATTAGTTGTTGCTGTTGTGTTAACATTATTACATCTAAGTAAATTATAGGAAACACAGAGTCTTGTTTTTCTTAGTATTTCTTCTCAGATTGTCAGAAACCATAGAGGATGCTCTTCTTTTAGACTTCCAGAACCAATATTTGGGATACGGGCATCTTAGTGACATTGCTCTTTTGTTTTCCTGTGGCTCATTTCCTTTCCTGGTTAACATCACTTTTCCTTTCTTCCCTTTTGCCACTGACCTATAATCCTCTCCCTCTTCCTGGGGGAAAAACAACCTAACAGCATTGACAACAACAACAGCTTCTTTCTGCTGCCCTTTCTTGCCCAGAGTCGTGCAGCAGAAACCTGGCCACGCTGGCCCTCTCCCGCCCCCTCAGGTTCCCCATAGTTCACACAGTGGTAACGGAGAAGTGCCCATGGGATATCCAATAAAGTACTGAAGCAAGCCAGCGAAGGGAGAAGTTAGTTCCAACTGGGACTTGTAAGAAAGGCTTCACGGGGAGATAGATCTGAGCAAAAATGGAAGGAAAGCCTCGTGGGAAGTGGACATAGCAGAAGAAGATGAACTGCGATACACAGCGCTCTTGATAGTTCCTTTGGAAAGAATCTTTTCCAGTAGTTGTCAGGCAATCCCACAGATTTTGAATGCTATGACTCTTCTAAAAATTTTTGGAAAAATAATCAAGTGTTATTCCATATAGAAATTGTACGACTTATAGTCCTATCGACTTGGAATAGGTTTAGGGCTAACTCGGCAAATGGTTAAACGTTAATAGATATTACTATTACTTTTAATTAAATAATTAATGTTACTATACTATTAATAGCTATGCTATAAATAATATCACTAGTCTATTTTCCAATCACAAAGTGATTTTATATAACATCTTATTTGATCTTTAAATAATGCCGTGGAAAAGTTAGGTATCTGAGCATCATTCTGCCATTTTATAATGAGGAAACAGAAGGCTACTGATTAAAGAAAGGACAAAAAAAAAATGCTTGCCTATTAAATGGCAGATCTATGATATAAATTTAGGTAGCCTGAACATGTACGGAGCCCTGTGGTGATTCAGACACTGTCCTGGACACTGGAGCTAGAACAGCGACCAAGATAGATGCGGTCCCTATGATCCTTGAGCTTAGGAACTGCTTGAAAGACAGAATATACACAAAAAGCAAATGAATACATAGGATACATATAGATTGTGGCGAGGGCTACCCATGAAGGAAATACACAGCATGGTGGGAGAGAGAGTAACTGGAGAAGGCTGTTTATGGCAGGATGATTAGGTGATTTGGTGACATTGACCATACAGTTAAAAGATGAGAATGTACTGCCGTGTAGCAGGCTAGGGGAAGTGCATTTCAGGCCAAACTGAAACTAGAAAGCCTTGGATATAAAAGAGGCTTGTTATTAAGGAACAGACAGCAAGCCACTGTGGATGGTTTTGTGGGGAGAGACGGAGATCAGTGGTTGGCATTTGGAGAGGAAACAGGAGCCAGCCACATGATGGACTAGATACAGTGGGCACATTTTAGAGTGTCAGTCCAGCTCACAGATGCATTCTTAACTGCATTCCAGACTCAACGCACAAGGGTAGACTCTTGGCAGCCACTTTATACATGACTCCACTCCCCGGCCACAGCTGAGCAGACCCTTCATTCATGCGGCAAACATTCACTGAACACCTGCTATATGCACTGTGTAATAATAGGTAATAAAAACACACGCAGTTGCTGCCTTTATAGAGTTCTGCAGTTCCATGTGAGTTTGCCCAGACCCAGGCAGGGCCAGTTAGAGCTTCTTACCTGGGAGTTTGGAACTGGGACTAGAGAGGGATCAGTTTCTATGTGATTGGAGCTATAACATGCAAGCGGGAGCTGCTGGAAATCAAGTCCTGCCATGTTAACTGGGGAGTCCAGGAGTCCAGTCTGCACAGAGAAGAATGAAGCACACACAGAGAGATAATACTTTCATGATTACTGAAAGCTTTACGTTTATGGATTTTAGCCCTTCCAGAGGCCAGGCTGCATTTTGCCCTCTTGTTCTTTAAGAAACCCTATAACACTGTAATATATTTCTCATTTTTCGAATACATTCTGAGCTATTTTGTTGTTGTTCCTTGCAGTAAAATAAATTTAATTAATACTCTAGACTGGATAACTAGGGCAGCACAAGCTTAGGAGAAGAAATAGGCTCCAGGCTCAGGCTTGAGAGTTAGGTGAAAATTTGTAACCATAGAGGGTAAGGAAACCTCTTCATATGGTTCAAACAGCCTTAGAGCGTTGTGTGGAGTGATATAACACTCAAAGAAATAGAAGAGGGGCTGGCCCAGGGGCGTAGTGGTTAAGTTTGCACGCTCTGCTTTGGTGGCATGGGGTTCGCAGGTTCAGATCCTGGGCGTGGACCTAACACTGCCATCAAGCCATGCTGTGGTAGCATCCCACATAAAATAGAGGAAGATTGACACAGATGTTAGCTCAGGGCCAATCTTCCTCACAGACACAAAAAGGAAAGAAATAGAAGAACCATTCCATTGATGATGATTATGTTGGCGATGCTAATGATGATGAGAGGATGCCATATATTTGTTAGATTGGGAATAATGTGCTGAACCCTTTTGAAGCAGCTGTCAGGCTCCGAATTATTCCCTTATCTGTACTCAAAAACTCAGTCACAAGGTGAGCAGATTCCAGGGAGCCATATTTGAACAGGACGCCTCTCCGACATCCATACCTGATGGGATTGTTCACTCATTAAACAGGTATTTATTGAGCACCTACCATATATAGAGTGGTGAGCCACACAGACACAGTTTTTGCTCTCATGTGTCTTATAGCCTAGATGGGGTAGGCATCTGATCCAAGATCCTGTGCTTGATGCTTCAATGTAGATTCACTCTAATCTTCATGTTAATCCTTCCAAGTAAGTATTATTCTTCTTCTTTTACAGAGAAGGGAGCTGATTCTGCCTCCCTCCCCTCTAACACCCTGCAGGGAAGTTAGGATGGTAATGGTTGCAGAGCGAAGAAGAGCGAAAAGAGAATGCAGAATAGAGGTCGGCTCTAATTGTGTGCCCTGCTTAAGTCTGTGCTCTTTCCATTTACATCATTCAAGTCCCACAAGCAGGAAACAGAAACATGCAGCTGTGATCCATGGGCCAGAAAACCATGACTCCTACTGCTCTAGGATAGGAGGCCTGGCCCTGGGAGGCTTCGATGCACAGCTGCACTGCCAAAGTCAGCTCAACTACTTCTCCATATTTGGGATGCTAAATTTTGCTGCAAAACCCTAAACACCTCCATAACCATGTTTTCTGGCAACAGCAAATTGAGAAGCCTAGAAACGACTTCCTCCTCACTTCTGCCTTCCACGTTTTGCATAAGTACATCATGTTGTCAGCACCTAATTTGCACTCAGAACCCTAACTGCAAAGGACTCTGCGGAATTGTAGCTTTCAGGTTGTCAGCCTGTGAATGATGCTGTAGCGAGAGGAGGGGATACCTCCTGAGCAACCCAGTCCTTAGTGTTTGCCCTTTCCTTAAATCATGGCACCTTTTGTACCTCAAGCTTGAATCTTCACTTGGAAATGCGATCCTTCATTTGGTAAGTCTGGATAAGCAGAAGGTTTGTCTGAGATCTTTTGGGGTTTGAGTTACCCCGTATTTTTTGCCACATAAGTTACTGCCCACAGCATTTAAAAGTAAGGTGGACTTTAAAAACAGATACCTATAAGCAGAGTGGAGAAATGACTGACTTACCTGGGAGTCAGAAACCTGAGGTTTGTGTGTATGCTTTTTCCCTCCAGGTTCCCAATAATTGCGTGTCACCTTCAACGAGATAGCTAACCTCTCCGGACTTTTCAGTGTTTTCTCCACTATAACAGAAATAATGGTTCTCGTCACGTCTCTGCCTCTAGGGGTGTTGTCAGAATTAATGAGACACCAGGGTGAAAAGCTTTCCACTTTCTTTCCCTCAGAGAATGCTGGAATGTAAATAAAAGTAATATCTCTATTTTGTGAACACTTTTCCCTTCTGTATGTCTTAATAACCTTCAGAAAAGGTTTTTTGAAGCAGCAGCAATTATCGTAGATGTTACATATAATAAAGGAACCGTAGCTGCCAGGAGAAACAAAGGAAGAATGAAACCTTGAGTCAGAGGAAGTCTGCTCCTTGCTTACTCTAATGGCATCGGTAGGAGGGCTGGCATTATCACAAGGGAAACATTACTGTTCAGAGAGCATGTGAAAGTAGGAGGAGAAACGACTAATTAAAGTTGCCGTGCTGAAAGTAGAAAAAGAAAAGAGATGCTGACTGCCAACACGTTGCTGAAATGTTCTTAGGCATACTGGAGGGAGAAGACGAGAGCTGGAGGTCAAAATGTTCGTGCATTCGGGTTGAACTGCTCAAAGCAATGAGAATAATATCACTGCTCATCATACCCAACTGGAAGTTAAACTTTAATAAGATAAAAATGTTCTCAGCAATTTCTTTGATTAATTAATTAGCCAATGAATTGTCTGTTAACATAGGCAACATGTTCTATATCAATTCTGTCCCTTCAGTGCAATACAATCCTCTGTTTTTGTTTTTTTTTTTTGAGGAAGATTAGCCCTGAGCTCACATCTGCCAGTCCTCCTCTTTTTGCTGAGGAAGACTGGCCCTGAGCTAACGTCCGTGCCCACCTTCCTCTACTTTATTTGTGGGACACCTGTCACAGAATGGCTTGACAAGCGGTGCTAGGTCTCCACCCGGGATCCGAGCTGGTGAACCCTGCCTGGGCCACCGAGGCAGAATGTGCGAACTTAACCACTGCGCCACCAGGCCGGGCCCACAATCCTCTGGTTTTGATTGATGTTAATGATTTCACAAATACTCATCTTAAAAAGATTTATTCTTTTCCATCTGTAGATGATGAATTTCTAAATAAAGGTATCCTCAGGGATAGAAAATAGCCAACTTCTCTGGTGATTATAGTACTGCCCATATTTACAATAAAATTGCTTTCTTTGTTTGGACGCCTTCATTTTAGGATATTAAACATTTAGAAAAATATTCTGGGGGCATGCATAATTATCATTTCTGGTGGATAAAGTGCAACTGAGAAAGGATGGGCCAAATGTCAAAGGGTGGGCCAGTAGTCAGACTGAGAATGTAAGTCTCTCTCCCACTGGTCACATTCATTAAATGCCTCCTAAAGAAATACTAACAATCATTTATTCTTTCAAACCGTCTATGAGTACAGTATTCTCAAAAGTACTTAATTCAGTTTGAGAAAATTTTCTATTTTTTAAACATATTTCCCCTAACTCAGAGCAAATAATATTAGTACCTTTCAGTAATCACAGCCACACCTATCCTTTATCACACTGGTCTACTAATACTCCTTGAAAAGAAGTCAGCTTGATAGGACAATATATAGTAAGTTGAGAATATGCTCTTTTCTTCTAATAGGTCTTTACCTCTTCACTTCAGACTTCTTGCCTTAAGTTCAACATTTTCTTTACAATAATAATAGCTTATGGAGAACTTTTTTGAAAGGTAAAAGTTTCATGGAAAAAAGGACTCCAGGTAGTTCAAATATGTTAGGAGTGAAGCTTTATAGAGAGCATGGGCTTATTTGTATCTCAACTATAACAGGATTAGAAGTTAAGACAAAGCCCAAATAGGATAATTCAAATGGCATACTGACATCCTTTTCAAAATCCCTCAAGCAACAATATTTGGAGCAATCAGAATAATTTACATATTTCTTGCAAAAAGGCATTTGTTTTACAAAAAGCAAGAGGGCACAGGGAGCTGGGAAGAAGTAGCAGCTCCGCTGTAGAGGCTTCAGGGAAAGTGGTTACTCTGGTTAAAACCAAGAAGTGGAAAGATTATTTGGTGAATAGGCTGTGTGTGCAAAACGCTGTGTACTGCGGGTAACCTGAAAGAGACCAGCAGAAACATGAGATAAAGGACAGCACTGGAGAGTTAGCCAAATTGATTACTTTTGCATCTATTTCTGGTTCATTAGCATTTGCCTCGTCCTTTTATTTTCAGTATTTTTCTGCTACTTTTATAGATGTGTCTATTATAAATAGAACGTATCTGGATTTTTTAAAAACTCCAATCTGAGTTACTTAATATGGGAATTTAATCCTTCCACTGCTTTATGTTCACTATTATGCTTAGACTTACTCATGCTCCTTTTCATAATGCTTTCTATATTTCCTGTCCATCTTTTGTACGATTGATATAGTAAGCTTTGTTCCATTCCTTATCTCTATCTGCCAACCCCATCTTCTTCCTTTTTATTGCTGAGTAGGAGTCCATTGTGTGGATGACCACAGTTTGCTGATCCATCCACCAACTGAAGGACCTTGAGTTGTTTCCAGCTTTTGGAGCTTGTGAATAAAGCCATTACCCACGTTCATGTAAAAGTTTGTGTGTGAATATAGTTCTCTTGGGTAAATATCTAAGAGTGGAATTGAAATGTCTATACTGTTTCCAATGTATTTGCACCATTGTGCATTCCTCCAATAGTTTTTAATGTATTGATTTTTATTTTAGATGGACTTTTAAGTTTACTTCCAAACCCATTACATAATATGGGTATAATTTATTTTCAAGTTGAGGATATTGTTAAAAAATATAGCTTATTATTCACTCTAGAAATTATGTTAATAGAATTATATTTAATAAGTTCCTTTTCATTATGAAAAACGTTACCACCTATAATTTTATAACGATTAGAAAAAAGTATGGAGGAAAGTGTGTGAAATTTCTGCAATGATCTCCGGATAATCAGTGTTGTAGTTAAGATTCTTTGTTATAATGTGGTGAATATATTGGCTCTTATAGTCTACATGAATTCCATGAGTAAATGTGGATTCAGGAACATTTGGGTTTAGGACTTACAAAGTGTCTTC
Organism: Equus asinus; assembly: GCF_041296235.1. NCBI lineage: Eukaryota > Metazoa > Chordata > Mammalia > Perissodactyla > Equidae > Equus > Equus asinus. The sequence goes on from NC_091792.1 coordinate 8,376,260, forward strand.
AGGTAATAATTTCTCCCATCCTTCTGCTCTGCTAATCATTGTTTTGACTTTATTCTTTCTCTCTTTGCGGTGGTACAATGGTTATAGGATTTCTATATTAGAAAAGAGTGGGCATCTTTGTCCTAATATTCCCAGCAAATGTCCTGAAAATCTCTTTGACTGGACTGGTTCAGTGCACACGCCCACCCCTGATCTAATCTAGCCTGTAGATTGGGCTTTGATTGGCTTATGCTTGAGTCATTTGTTTAATTCATGGGCTGAATGGGGAAAGAAACCTACCCACACTACGTGGATAGAAAGCAGAGAAGGGGAGCCAGCCCCATGGCCAAGTGGTTAAGTTTGTGCGGTCTGCTTCGGCGGCCCAGCATTTTGCCAGTTCGGATCTGGAACACGGACATGGCACCGCTCATGGAGCCATGCTGAGGCGGTGTCCCACATGCCACAATTAGGAGGACCCACAACTAAAAATATACAACTATGTACTGGGGGGGCTTTGGGGAAAAAAAGGAAAAATAAAATCTTTAAAAAAAATTAGGAAAAAAAAAGCAGAGAAGGGTGGGATGAATTCGGGTGGGGAGATGGGGGATGGCTCCCAAAGGAAAATTTGGGTTGTTGATACTGTGGAAGAAACCAACCAATGTCCATACCATTATGTTCATGGGACATTTGTGTGTGTGTGTGTGTGTATATATGTACATACTACATAATACTATATATTTATGTATTATATTTAATCATATACATTAATTATTATATATAAAATAACCAATGTCCACACTGTTATAATTGTGAAAAATATGTATTTATATATAAATGTTATGTTATATAAACCTTATATACATGTACCATAAAATTTCTACATTATATATGATTATAGACACACACACAGTATTTTACCTAATTGGCATGTATTACTTTTAAAACAAGAAAAAGTAAACATTAACAAAAATGTGGCATCAATTAGTATTTCATAATTCTGGCTAAGAGTTTCTCAATTTAAAAAAGTACTTTTCTCTTTTTCTTTTTAAAGAAAAGTACTCTTTTCTCTTTCCTACTCTTTTACTGTTTCAAGTATTTAGATGAAAACTTTATGTCTTCAGGACTTGACAAATACCAAGAAAGCATGCATTTCTAAAATGAGGTCAATTATACTTTATGTACCTAAGTAAATGATATGTGAATCTAAACACTTAAATTTAATAGTGGCTTGACAACGCTTCAAGTAGGCATATTGAGGGTAATTTAGTGGTGTTTTGGAGCTGTTTTCTTGTCTTAATTTTTTCCAGGCTTTTGAGAATGGAAAATAACAAACTCTAAGTGTCAATAATATTTAATATTAATTTGAGAGAAAGTGTTTTCACTCATCGTTTAAAAATCAAGTCAATTAAAAAGAAGCAAATGGAAATTAAACCCACGGTTTCAAATCCTAGCATGGAAGGAGATTTTTGAGGTAGGCAGAGAATCAATGACTGAATTTTGAAGAACAACCATTCTCGAAAGGTAGTGATGGTCAAAGGAAACAGTGGAGGGAGGAGCAGGAGGAATCCCAATGGCTGGCATTCTGACCCCTCCCTGCTGAGCCTGTGCAGACTTTGAGGTGATCTTCCAACTCTCCCAATAAGACTTCCTGGTTTCCCCCTCCTGCTCTCTCTTCCTCACTCCTTCAAATTGCAGAGTTGCTTTAGATAGATTGAATGTGGGAAAAGTTTGAGTCAAGATGGTAAGGAGCCTTGTGAGGAGAAGGGAAAGTGTAACGTTCCAGTTCATTTCTTCCTTTTTAAGCTTAAGCAGAAAAAGCAAAAACAAAACACCCAAAGCAATGCCTTTCATTAAGAAGAGATTAAGGGAAGACGCCTGTACCCCTCACTAATGTGAACAACTGTACTGACAGCTGCTTATAAGAGCAAAATAATTGCTTTTAAGTCCTTCTCTCTCCTTTCCAAATGTGTATACCAGTTCTGAGATTCTAAAAGATCCAGCCCAGCTTTGAGCCCTTTGTCAAACAAAGAAGGAAAAAAAATAGTCTGGTTAGCTAGGCTTCAAGGTCAAAGGAGTTTTGTCTGGCCTCCACATAGGAGTTCATATACTAAACAACTCCTTTCAAAATTACTCCTATTCAAAGAAGTAATTCACACATAATCACTTGATTAAGTGCTTCAATTAACAAAAATTGGAATGGAATCAAATTCTTTGATATTTTCAGTGTACTATTACTTTGAATATTCAAACTGGCTGCAAAAAAATTAAATGAACAAATAAAGAATAACAGACCCTTGAGATAGTCCAAAATGAGCTCTGAAGCCGAACCTAAGATTGATGCTCAGGAACAACCCATACTGGCTGACCCGAGCTTGTTATGTAACATTTGCTTATCCAACCTGGAATAGTCTGTGTTTGCAGTGCTTCCTGCCAGGATGCCAGTGGTGTAACTGGCTCTTATTGGGCTCTCTGTTGGTGGCCTCCAGGTGGCTAAATGCTTATACCTAGTTCAAATGTGTTTATTTTGCAATGCCTACATAGATTATTAAATGAACGATTATGGAATACAACAAAATTACTAGTTGAGGAAAACTCAAACAGCACTATGATAAGCTGTATACTGGTGTTCCTAATAGTTAACCTAAGCATGCACAGATAACTAGTTACCTATTCTTGACTAACTTCTAATCTCTCCACATTAGCATCATTTATTTTTCATACTTCATTCATTCAACAAATATTTATTGAATGCAGACACTGCTCTGGGTGCCTAGATACAATGGTATGTGCAACTGGACAGGGTCCAGTCAGTTTTCGTGGAACTATATCCTGAGGTGGTGAGAGGCAGACACTAATCGAATAGTTATAAACAAACCTAAAAATCACCATTCTTCAAATACTGCGAAGGAAAGGTATGCAGGTAGACTTTCAGAGCACTGAATATGGGTACATGTTGGTGGATGTGAGTGGTCCTTTGACTTCAGCTGGGCACTAAGTTTTCATCTTCTTGATGAAAGATTCTTCTGGTGCACATTCCTGACCCATTTCATCCTCCACCACCTTTCACGGACCCTACCCAAGCTTTGAAGGCTCAGGTTTCTCCACCCCTTACTCTCTGGTCTGAGTTGTCCCTCCACCTTCTTAATCAGGTCCCTCCCCTTCCATGGCCTCAGAATCATCAGCAGAAAAATTTAACTTCAAGCCGGCTTCCAAATCTTTCTGTCTCAACAGTGGCTAATGGCTTCATTTTTTGGGTCTTTGGCTTTTGAGGACTATGAGTTTGGGGAAATGCCCTCAAAGTACTATTTAGAAAGCAGAAGGAGAGATAATACTCAGAAAATGTGCTCACTAATACTTTTACTATAGTCCTGCTATATTGGTAAAGCAGATGGGTAGACACCTGGTACAGAAAGAAGGATAGAGAGTGGTGGTTAGGCACAAAATAGAATGAAGTTCAAAGCAACTAGTTGGAGATGAGGCAGTCTATAGGAGTGACGAGGTCAGTTAGTACCAAGATGGATCCATAACTACATTAATGAAATTTGATGGAATATATGAAGTTCTAATGTGCCCTCTGGGCATTCTAGTGGTTTCCTTTGTCAGGAACAAATCACAGTAGACTTGCTTAGATAGAACAGGCAGAGCAGGTGGTTGGGAGTATATGGCAGAGGTGGGAGAGTGAGGAGATTCAGCCTGAACTCCTAGTGAAGACTTTTCAAAACCATATGGTCCCAGATCTTGTCTAAGGCTTTTGAAATGATTATATCCTTTAATGCTGGGCTGAGAGTAAGTCACTATCTCATGGCACTTTGTCTGGAAGAGAGAAGACATGATAGTTGTCTTCAAATAGTGAAAGGATCGCAGTGTTAAGAAACATCAGGCGTATTGTACCAGACTTCAGAGGGCAGAGGTAGAATTTTGTCTAACAAAGAATTTTCTAACAGTGGAAGCTGTTTGAAAGTGGAATAGATTGTCTTGTGGGACACTTCATGTGACAATGTTCAGAGGCTGCCTGGCCTTTGTCAGGATGAACAGAAATTCATGCATCAACCAGAGGTTTGCAGTGAACTCTAAGGTTCCCTCCTGCTCCACCCCTCCTACAACGAATGCTCCCACCCAAAAAGTCTCCTCAAGAGGACAGTGGTTTTAAAATATTTTTGGGTGAAAGAAAATGTTTTTATAAGCACAACCACAAAACATTAAAGAAATAATAATACAAGTGAAAATTACATGATTTTTAAGGGGCTACAATAGAATTTTCTGGCTTTGTGTTGAATATGCTGATATGCCTTAGGAAAGGAGTCAGGACTGAATAAAAAAATTGAGAATCGTTTATTTTTACATCTGATATTCCAAATGATGTTTTGTTTTGTTGAAATTTGCAGTTTAGTTATCAACTCCATTATAAGCCATAAATGCAGTTTGCCGTTTCACACAAAATATACATGTTTTTTTTGGCATGAAGCATGGATATAGTAGGTAATGTAGAAAAATTTGGAAATGATTGCTGCTCTTTCTCTCCAATGTTGACTGTCAGAGATCCAGCAAGTGCTCTTTAATTAAGATAGGCTCTTCAAAACAAAATTCCTTTCTGCCTGAATTGTAGGTTCTGGAAGATAAATAGTTGAACATAGTCACTGATGACTAATATGTACTACTATGTATACCAGGCATATCATAAAAATGTCAGTTTGCAAATTGTTGATTGCTATGGTATCTTTCTGAAGATATGTTCTATGTCTGAGTTCTTTGGCATTCATTCAAGTAGTATTTGTTGATCTCCTACTATGTGCAAAACACTGTTTTAGATACTCTGAGAAATACAAAGATGTATAAAATAAGGCATTTTCTTCCCTAGTGGTTACAATATTAGAGGAGAAAATGAGACAACCATACACAACCAGAACTTAAGGTAGTATCCAATAAGCACATTAATAGTGATATAAACCAAGTATTCAGGAGATCAGAGGAGAGAAAGACCTCTTCTTACTGGGAGACCAGATGTGCTTCCTGGACGCAGTAGCATGTGACTGGAACTCTAAATGATGAGTAGGATTTCATAAGTAGAGATGGGTTGTTAAATTTTTATGCAATAACAAGGAAGAAGGCAGAAGAGAAAAATGTTTGAGGAAAAGTGATTAGCTCAGCTTAGTTGTGTTTCTTACAGAAAAGTAGTGTAAAATATACTGGGTAGATCAAGCATATGCTTGAAACCTCATGCTAAGGGGTTTGGACTTGAGTTTATACGAATGGGATGCTTGAAATAGTCCTCTAGGGGGATTGGTCTGAGAACAGTATTCGGAGAGAGAGGTGTAAGGCAGCATGAACTGTTGGGTGGCTGCTCTAGGAGGACAAGCATGAGGACAAAGGCAACAGGAATGGCATGGAAACTCTGCACAAGAAAGATACTGGGAGACTTAATCTACAGAAATTAGTGTACCAGGGGAGTGGAAGGAAGGTGGAGAAGTTTACAATAATCCCAAGGTTTCCACTTTGGATGATTAACAAAACACTAATAAAGTAATGGAAATGGCAAAGAGAGGACAAAAGGTTGGTTTTGGATTTTTGAATTCACATGTCTTGATTCTGAGATGCTGACAGTGTATCTATAAGAAAAAATTTAAAGCATAGGAAAAAGAAGATTGGGCTCTGAAATAAGACATACCTAGGTGTGAATGCTTTCCCTACTACATATTTGGGTAAATTACTTCATCTCCCTAAGCTTCTGTTGCCTCATCTGTAAAATGGAAATAACTTTGCACCTAATCAGAGGTTTATGTGTGGATATAACGAAGTAATTTATGTTAAACTTTTCTCATGGCACATGATGTAATGTGGCTCAATTGTGGCTAGCTACTTTTGCTCATAATGTTGTTGTTAGTAGGCAGGAGGAAATATGGGCCCAGAAATTGTGAGAGAAGCCATGACTAAACGTATAGTTCTGTATGTCATCCCCGAAGCATGGCTGGTTGGAGCCATTTTAATGGAGGAAAACAGATTATCAAACCTTGGGGAAGTATCCATATTTAGGAGATGGGAAAGAAGGTGATTCATTAAAAGTGTCAGAGAAAGAGGAACAGGAGATTCTAGAGCGAAAATTCCTGAAGTCATGGAATTCCAAACAGGTACATTTCAAAAAGAACTGGTAAGCAGGGTCAAATTTTGCTAAAATCTTAAGAAGAATGTGGGTGGATAGAATGCTTTTGAATTATTTAGGTCATCGCTACCCTTCAGAGGCACTTATCAGAGGAGTAGGTTTCTGGATTTTGGCCTTTGGCAAGGTTTCCTCCAAACTGTACTTGATGGTGACCTCACATTCCATAGCATTATTTATGCCTGTCAACCACCTCCTTGTACCTAGGAGTCTTGAACATCTGAGCCATATTGTAGGTTGAGAATTTCTAAAGCCTTCTACAAACCTTCCATAGCCATCAGAGACACATTAACAGTAAGCATCATGCCTACGTTTGTTTAAAATGAATGGAATACTAATACTTTGAAGTTGAATGTCACTTTCTACTTTCAATGCATTTTTGCTTAGACTAGTTAATTTTATCCTTACAACTACCTTGTTACTTAGGTAAGGGAAGTATTATATTTTCCTGTTTTATATGCAAGGGATCCAAACTTTAAATGTTAAAAAAATGAACAGGTAAAAAGAGTTGGGGCTTGAATTTAACACCTAGTCATGAATTTGCACCAAAACTCATGCTAGTCTCTCCCCTGCTTTATACACCCTCTCTTTCCTTCTTGAAATTTTTCCCTGTGTTCTCATTTAACAAAATCCTTTCTTCCTTCTTACATCATTTCTTTTAATTTCTATTCTTCTTTTTATTCTTTATAAATATCTTTAATTGATATCTCAAGTGACTAATCATTTCAGGCCATGATGTGAGTCCAGGCTACATTTTTATTTGAGGTGAAAGAGGAACGGTGAACTCTCTCTATCAGCCTGATTTGGGCTCTGAAAAAGAAAAGACAGAAAGAGAAAGGGAAAAAAATCCCATGATTAGGGGTTTAGCAAAAGCAGTAGATAGTCTTGGTTGTCATGGAGACATCACAGCCCCTGCTTTATATGCAGATAATGTGCAGGAAGGGTAGACAGGAAGATTTGCTATAGATACGGTTCACAAATGGTGAAATGGTAGCAATAGAAAAGCTGCTGGCCTCGGGAGGTAGGCATCGCCAACACAGGTGTAGGCAGGAAGAACGTCAGAAGCAGAGGTTGAGCTAGAGGGTTTGGCTGAATGTTTATGAAAGAACTTGTATGGTTATCATTAATGCTGCTTCCTGAACGCTCTGGCTCTCTTCCTCCAAAGTACATGATAGAACTAATACTTTTGGCACCTTTGAGGGTGGGAGGATCCATATGACTAGTTCTGGCCAATGTGCTTTGAGCCAAAGTGACATGTGTCATTTCTAGCTCTAACATTTAACTGCTGGTGCAAAACCCTCCAGAGCTCTATTTGCCTTTAGCCCAGTGGTTGGCAAAGTCTATTAGCTTGGGTTCCTGAGTCCCTACCGGGAGGAGAGCAATGAGGTGAGCCGCCCTGTTGACCCACATCGGCCGTGCAGTGTGAGAACGAAATGAGCCTTTGTTATTTAAAACCACTGAGATTGCTGCGTGGTTTTCACCTCAGTGTTGCCTAGCTTGTCCTGGCTAATAGAGCTCATGAATGGTAAGGGTAAAATTGGCAGGCTTTATGTGAGAAGTTTTTCCAGTTATTTACTGCTGTGTAATGAACCATCCCAAGACTTAGTGGCATAAAATAACGAATGTTTTCTTGGGATTCTGTGGGCCAGGAATTCAGGAAGGCAAATTGGGGATGGCTTTTCTCTGCTCCACAATGGCCAGTGTGACTAGGATGGCTGGGTATTAGAATCATCTGATGGCTTCCTCACTTACATGCCCGGTACTTGGGCTAGGACAGCTGAAGGACAGGCTAGGCTGGGCCTGTCCACAGGAACACCTCCCTGTGACTTCTCTATGTTGTTTGGGCTTTTCACAGCATCATAGACAGAATTTGAAAAGAAGCATCCTGAGAAGGAGCATTCCAGAAGGCCCATGTGGAAGCTTCATGGCCTGTTATTACATATAGTGTTGGATCTGTGCATTCTCTGAGTTATGAGAGAGTCATAAGGACAGCCAAGAATCCGGTGGGGGGATGGGAAGGGAGGTGTGCAATTAGACTTTGCTTCTCCATGAGAGGAATATCTAAGAATTTGCAGCCATTTGTAAAATCATCATGGAAGGGTAAAGAAAAGCTTGCATAATCATGGGAGGAAACTGATGTGGATTGTGGTCAAATCACAGTTCATTTCATAAAAACACAGTCCTACCTCTGTTCTGAACCTTATCACACACGTTCCCATGCCTTGCCTCAGGTGATGCTCCCAACGACCCCCTAGTGTAACGCAGACTGTTAGTTTTATCCCTAGAATACAAAAGAGTAAGAGAGATTCTGAGAGGAGCCTGAACTAACTAAATACTATACCGCTTGATGGATAGATGTTTAAATCTATGTTCTAACATTTCAAACTACATTCTACACCTGACGCTGAATGAAACAAATAATATTGAGTGCTTACCAGTAATGAGGCACTCTCTTAGTTGCTGTGAATGTACAATGACAAGTAAACTATCTCTGTAAGCTAGTAGAGGAGACAAACTTGTACATAAAAAGCAAAACAAAAACGCTCACGATAAGAGCCCAGTGACAGGGATGGGTAGAGGAAGGGGCACTTAGTTCAGACGATGAAGAAGTTGTCTTAACGCTGAGCCTGAAAGAATGAGAAATGTTTAGATTATGGAAAAGGCGTGGCCAGGCCTCTCCAGCATGAGCAAAGGCACAAAATGTGAACATACGTGTTCAGAGTTTATTCCAGAAGAAGAAAGTGTGGCTGGAGGATAAGACAAAATATGAAGAGAGGACATCTAACACTGTACATTAGTCAATTCACCTCCAAGTGTCTCAAGCCCATCTATGCTGTCTTTATTTTGAGAGCTATGCAACAGAATATGTTAAATGTTTTTCATGTATAAATTGTTTTCCATCTCTGTGGAGCTTGACTCATCATCACCATGGTCTCATAAAGTTCTTGAAAAATCATCTCTCAGTCGATGGCTTCACTCTCATTGGTTGCTACTCTCTTTGGTTACAAACTGCTTGTCCTTCCAGCAGAGTCTTTATTAGTCGTTTACCTCCCCGTATAGACAGACCAGAAATTAGTAATGATTTAGGTGGTCTTAAAATTTTCCTAAAAACCTTCTTAGAGGAATAAGATATAACTATTACAGAAACAGGTAGAGAACTATTAGCTAATTTTATGGAATCACCCTTTCAATGATCTAAGTCTAAAATAACATTGAAAAAATAAAGCATCTTCCTTCTAGGCTGGTTTTCAAAAGGATCGTTTTCCACTCAATTCTTAACACCCTTCTCCAGGCTGCTCCCTCCTGCCCCACCCCCAGTTCCTGTGCTCCTCTCCTTCCTCAAATTACTCAAAATCCATTACCTACTTGTCTATTTCCTGTCATTCACCATTAAACACCCTTCTGGTTACAACAACAGGGATTAAAAGCTTTGCATTTACAGAAAAGTATTATCTCCCCAGGATTTTGCTATGTAATTTTTCATGACCACTAGGAGATAGTGAGCGCAAAATGATTAAATAGTAATGACCTTGAACTACTGTTGCTAGGAGTATTTAATGTGTTACATTGACGTATAATGGCACTGAGCATATGGATCTGATTTCATTTTATGCTCCAAACAGGAAATTACTTTCTTGCCTAAAGGGTTTTAAATCTTTGTGAAGTTCCCAAGGCGTGGAAAAGAATATTGGTCCTGCAGAGAGAACGCAACGATTAGAGCAGAAGACACGGATCTTGGCCCAAAGAACAAGGCATCACACCATGGGGCCAGCATGTTACAGCATGTATGATGAGCACAAACCTTTCTGTAGAAATCAACTGATGCTGAGGAAATCAACAGGCACAGGACCTGACACATCAGAGTAGCTAAATACATATCTGTTAAGAGAGAGAGAGACTAACACTCGAAGACTGTATTTTGAGCGAGTTCATGAGCATAATTAATACCTTTTTAAAAAATCCTAAGGGAAAGAAACAGATGCTCTTGACCCAATTCTGTACTAATAGACCCATATGTACAGTATATATAAGGTTACATGATAAATTTTCTGTGTTTCTCATTGTAGAGTGTGGGTTCAGTTAATTTAAATAAACATTTTTGCCATTTTAATAAAGTTCACAATGAAATACCTCTTGTAGATATTGTTTAATATGGATTTCTAAATGCAGCGACCCATATCCAGCTCTTACAGTTAAGATTCTGGCGCTTTGAATGGCAAACCAGGAGAGAGATAAGTAACAGAATTAGGTCTTTATGAAATATGCTACGTGTTTCACATGTGATTGTGTTAAATTAGAGAATCGCTTGACCAATGTTACCCACACGTGTACTAAGAGGAGGAACCAGTATCCAGGTACCAGATTGTCCGGGTTTAAGGCTCAGGCTGTTCCCATTGTTCGCTGCTGCTTCAAGGCTTAGGAAACAATCCCTGCTTCCCCTGGAGCCTGTCCTCAAGGGGGACTTACTAAGGCATTACTCACAGGAATTATCCTGGTGGGTAGAAGCAGAATTCCTGATTTACTCACTCATTATTTTTTCTCTGGACATTGGCCCCTTTGGTCTTTTGTTGTAATGTAAATACCACACTGTTTTTCTTTTCATTTATACACTTAGGATGAGACCCATAGGAGTTTACAAATGATACTGCTGAAAATAACAATCCTTCCCTTTAATATCTAAGGAAAAATATGCAACTAGTATCTATCCGCATTCTAGAACTTTCCTGTCTGGCTAAGTTTAACATCTTTTGCTGAACGGACGAATGAAAATGGCATTCAGTATAAATATTAAAAATGGTGATAAATGTTATGAATTCTACCTCTGAAGGGTCATTTGGGTTCAGAGGAGAGCATCTTAGCTTATAAGTACGTAATTATGCCAAAATGCATCTGCAGGAATGAATAGGCAAATATTGCTCATCTTAAGAGTTATGACTTTGGCAAAATACAGAACTTTCAGGGACTCTCAGGATCTAAGAGAAAATGATTCCTTAGAACTTCAGATGTTAATAATGTCTAGTTGGAAAGAGCTTTTCAACAGTTAGCACTTTTAGAATTGGCATTGGCTTAAATGTTTTTAGACCCTTCACACAAAATTAAAACATATATCAAATACTCAAAGCAATGACTTTTCTTTAACAGAGTCTTGCATCGGGAGATAATATAGACTAACAGGAGGCACATGTAGATAAACAAACAAATCGCCTTAAGGTCTGTAGCTCTCTCTTCCATTGTCGGAAGCACCTAATTTTGTGTAGAGGATATATATTAACCTCTCACTCTTTTCCACAAATGAGCATACGAATCATATGGGAAATAGTTTTAAAGGCATTTTTGATCTCTTGGGCACACTTCTTGACAGACTGCTCTTATAATGGTCCCAAGAGCAACAAAAAGGTGTCGCCTGTTTTCAAGGGCAATCGGCTCATTAGCAATGGAGCTGACACGGCCAATTTAAAGTATTTTTAAGTCAGCCTGACTAAAATGGACACAACTGGATTACCTTGCTGAATTTCACATAGCTAATTCAAAACACAATGTAATGACATCCCATCCTATTAAGCAATGCAGTTGGGCACTCATTTGACTTAGGAATAGTATCATTCAAGAGCAGCCAAATGTGTGTATATGCCTCAGAGGAAAGCATTCAGACACTATGATGAAGATTAGCAAGTAGTTTTTAAGACTAAGTATGTTGCAGATGTATTTACATCACTAAATATATTTTGGTTAAAGTTTTTAAGATTTATTTAATTGTTCAAATACATAAAATAAAAACATAATTTGTATACCTAAACATATATACACACATATATAATTTAAAATAAAAATGCTGATAAATAGCATCATGTTGAACTATTTTAAATTAAGAATATACTCTGGTTGTAGAGACTGGATAATTTGCACCAGAAAGGATACCGGTCCTCAGTGCTATGAAAAGGAAGCTGGGACCAGGGCTGAGGAAATTAACCTGGCTTTATGACTGGGCTTCCAGCGGAGCGGTGGCCAGCATCCAATAGATGGTGTCCAAAGGGTGATGCACGCGGCTTGAGATCCCTGCTTGATAAAGCAAGGCAGGAAGGGTTTGCAAGAAGTAACAACAGTCAGGATAGAGAACAAGGCTGCATCATGGTTCCAGATGGTCTCTCCCTAAGCCAGGATTATAGAGAGCAAGGCGCAGCCCCCAGAAGTTGAGCCAGGGCCCTCAGGTTCTAGTGCCAGCGGGAAATCGTGCTGCTAAAGCCAGAAAAGCACAGTTGTTAAAATGGTGTGTGGGCTTTGGAAGCAGTTCGACCTGGATTATAACCTGGCTCTCCCACCTACTCATCATATTTTGTAACCTCTCTAGGCTTGACCTCTCTAAACCTCAGTATTATCCTTGGTAAAGTGGAACTAATAATACCTTGAAAGACTTTTTTGAGGATAAAGCGATATATAGTAGAATCTAGTGGTTAAGGATGCAGAGATTAAGAATATAAAGATTGAAGGTATAGGCTCTGGAGCTGGACTCCTGGAGTTTGGCTGCTAGCTGGTCACTTGGGGCAACTTACTTAATTGTCTTTCCCTTGGTTTTCTCATCTCTGTGAAAGAAATGCTAATGCACCTGTCTCTCAGGGTTTGTTGTTAGAACAGTGCCCCATATGTAATAGCCATCGATAAAGTTAATTATTATCTATAATCCTATGTCAAAGTACAAAAGATTTTGGTACTGTTGATATCATTCTTAATAAGGCCAGTCATGTAGACAGGTAAACGCGGCGGAGAACAGGAGACACCTGAGGTTAGCAAGCCCCCGTGGAACCAGGGCTGGCTCTAGATGTTCAAATCACTAGCCTTATCCCGGATATGTTGCTGGAGTCTACGTGTTCATGTGCCGTTTGCTATCACCAAGAACGCCTCAGCATCTGAGTAGCGAAGGCCACGGCTAAGTGAAAGGGCCAGAAGCCAAGGCCCAGCAAGGTGGGGGAAGTGAAGAAATACAAGACCGTGTGGTCACTGTTATAGGCTTAAGGAAAAACACCATGTGTCTGCTTAGAATTTTGTTATATCTTTCTCAGGATTATTGCCTCATTTCTGGCTTGTTCTGCTCTGCTAAGAGGCTCATGAAGATGTGTCAAAATAAGTCATTCCCCACGGGGAACATCACTGTAATTGCATTTTTTAGATTTACACTAAAGAACATTCCTAGACGCTCAGTTTCTCAGTGTCCTGGTTTCCTTAGCTATAAAATGAAAGGAATTGAGGAGAAATTCTGTAATAACCTTTCAATTCATAAATTATATGATTCTATGATCACATACCAGTTTTGGCTTTCCATAGAATGCCACCTTCAGAGACTAGGACATATGGTAGCTGTAACCATATTTTCATAAAGTCCTTATGAAACTTGGTGTAACTAAAAACCTCTGGATTGGGTCCAAGGTCATTAAACCAAATTCTGTAGTGCGCTCTATTCTGTAGAGATTTTAGTTTATAACGTGTGCATTAAATAAAGTAATTTATAATGAACTAATGCCTGAGGGAGATCTGACTATTTTTCAGTATGTTCTGTCTTACCATTTTCTGTTAGACAGTAGAATTGCCTAGAAAGGAAGTTACCTTGAAACTTATATCTATGATTCCTGCTGGAAGCTTCTCACTTTACCTTATTCTTTAAGCCTTATGGCTGTTCTGAGTTCTGTGTCAGACAAATTCTAAAGTACTCTTGGCTTCGTAAATTTCATGTCTCAATAACTACCATTCTTCTTCAGAAGCATTTTGTTTTTTTCTCCTATGATGTATTTATTTTGTCATCATAGCAATAATGGACATCTCCTGGGTGCGTACCATGTGCCAAGCTCTGTGCTCAGTGTATTACGTTCATGATCTCATTTAATCTGCACAGGAACCCTGCAAAGCAGTGCTAGGATTACTCCCGTTTCATAGAAGAGCAAATTAAGGCTTTGAAAGGTTAAGTATCTTGCTCCAGGTCACACAAGTGGTTAAATCAGGACCTCAACTACCAAGTTCATGCTTTTAATCTTTCAGCTTTCGAGATAAGCATGAGGGAGAGTTTGACAATGAGGATGGCAAAAGCGTCTGAATTTAGATGTGTGACCTTCACTAACAGAAAACCCTCAAGATTTTCAATTCTACTTTATTTGAGCATTGTAGTTGCTTTGTAGAGCTTGAGGATTCTTTCTTTCTTATGGCAAGTGTTTTGCTTTCTATGTCTTTCTACTGTATTTTTCTCAGATAGAGTTTTTAAATTAAACCTATTTTTATCAAAACTCACAATTCACCCATGCTTTCAGAAAGTTTGGTGATTATTTCTGTTTGGAAATGGCTTATAAAACTTCCCTGGAGGATCTTTGCCTTTTGTGCTCTTGAAAAATAAATTATTTTGAGTTGCCTTCATCCTCAAAGAGCCATTATTACCAACTGAATCGTTAGCATCACAAATAGGCCAAAGGGTAAGAGGCTTTTATTGATACTCTTCATTAAAATATTCATAACCAGGAATTTAAGATGCATTCCCTGTTGAGTGTAATCAAGCTATTATTGCGTGTGTGTATCTTTTACCTACTTATTTTTTTAAAAGTAATTTTCCAAAGTGAAAAAGCATTAGACCTTTTAAGCGGAACGCATATTTTCGTTTTGGTGTAGGGTGGGAGATGGGCAGAGGGCATGTGAGAGAGGATTTTTTCCCCCTAATATGCCCTGTTAATTAATTATTTAACCAACAAGTGGGGCAAGGTACAAGGCATAGGGTTAGGTATTTTGGTAAATACAGGGAAATAAAAAATATATGGTCTCTGGGGCAACAGGATATATACTTGAAGGAATAAAGGGCAACTTATGAAATCTTAAAAGAATACTGACAATACTAAATGCTTGAAAGAGAGGAATTTGCATGGGGTTGCTGTGGAAGATTTAATGGAAGAGGTGAGAGTTGATCTTATCTCCGAAGGATGAACAGGAATTAGATGCAGGGAGGTATATAATTAACTAAAGCCAGGGGCAGGACCATGACATCAAGGCACACTCAGGACAGCAACTGAGTCCTCCTGGCTCAAGGGGAAAGTCTGAGTAAGGGCAAGGTTAGAGAAAAAGGAGACATGTAGCTTGTATTCAGTTGGTAAAGAAGTTTGAGTGCCAATCAAAGAAGTTGGGTTGTAGTCATCAAAGAGGTACTGAGAGTTTGAAAGTGGACAACTGACATGATGTTGTTTAAGGATAATTTTTAAAGAAAGGTAGAATCATGATTCTCCTACACGACACAAAATAAATGTGTATTAAAGATTTTACTTAACTCACAATAAGGGAATTAGGCAAATGTTCAAAAAAGAATCCAATAAGCAGACAGACACATGTGTCTATCAGGAATATTGAAATAAAAGTGCAAATGGAGGCAAAACTGTTTTCTCACAGAAGGCGGGACTGTCTCTCCACTGGACAGAATTCACTGGTTTGTCTATAGGCAAAATTTATTTTGCATTTTTATTAACTATCTCCAACTTATAAAGTTACACGAATCAGAAGACCCAGAAGCATATAGTGTTATACAAGTTGCATTGAAAGAAAAACTAGAGGTTTCCATAGGAGTGGTTAGTATGTTTATAATGTGAATGGTATGAAAGAAAGGAATGCAAAAGATATACAAGTAAACAAGTTGCTTGGGTGTAATTTCATTATCAGTCATGAAATTACAAGGGAGAGTGAGGAATCCATGATTAATCTGAGTTTCTAACTTACGTCATTGGGTAAGTAATAGTACCATTGACTGGTTTTTAAAAATTATGAGATCAATTTTATACAAATTGAGTCGAAGTGCCATTGAAATGGAAATGTCCAATTGCATCTTGCTTATTTCCTTCCCACAGTGGGAAGTGCATGTTCTGCTGCCCTTTACTATTATGCTTTCATTAGGAATTTAAACTCTGCTGGGATGGTGGGCCCTACTCCTGTGAGCTGAGCCTTTTGGTAAGTAGGGTGAAGGTCAAATGTGTAGGATCTTATCATTGGATAAGGCATTTTGTTTCCAGAAAGGCCCTGAAATGAAAATATGTTTCTTTGCAGGTAAGATCTTCCTTTTTTGAGGCTAATGCTACCAGATTAATGTGTTAAAGGAAGAAGAGGGTCCAGAGAAGATATGACTCAGGGGTGGTGAATTTTGGGGCTGGAAAATAGCAAACATTTACTGTGTGTTTTTGTGTGCATAGCACTACGCTAGGCACTTTTTTGGCATTAGCTCCTGTTACCTTCACAGGAACCCATGGGAGTAGGCGACATTATTATCTCCATTTACCAATGAGGAAACTAAGAGTTGCTACTTGCCAGGGCTCACAGATATATTATCATCAGAACCAGGACTGAGCTCCTACTAGAGACTCCAGATTCCACACAGATTCCACCCAACTCCACTGCCCTTTCTTTGACGAGGAGTGAAAGGTTTGCAATCACAGCTCTTCAAGAGAAGGCAGAATCAGGATGAGGATCGCAGGGAGAAATCTGCCCAGAAATCTGAGGTTACAGAGTGTCTGGGGACAGGGACATCAAGGTGCACAATGAAAGAAGGATCATTCCAAGTGGAGAATCGGGGCTTTATTTAATTCAAGAGAAAAAGGATATAAAATTTAATGTCAGGATCGTGTCTTCATAGAGTTATGTCTTTGCTGAAAATCATTATTCTGATGGTTAGGAGTGTGGGCTATGAAAACCACCCGTGCATTCAAAAATGTAGCTGTCACTTACTAAGCAGGTTAACCCTGAGCACTGTGCTCTATCTGTGTTGTAGTTTCCTCAACCCTGAAACGGGGACGATAACTTCATAGCATTATCATGAGGAATCAGTAAGTTAAATTGGAGAGCACTTAGAACAATGTCTTAGTAAGCATTCAATAACATTTGCTAGTATAATTATCATTAATTATAATAATGAGCTAGTTCACTTTCCAGAGTGTTTGAATATATTGTGGTTGTGTTAGTCAGAGTTCTCCAGAGAAACAGAACCAATAGGATGTGTATACATAAAGACATTTATTTTATGGAATTGGCTTATGTAATTGTGAAGGCTTGGTGAGTCCAAAAGCTGATGGGGCAGACTAGAAGGCTGGAAACTCAGGAAAGAGTTGCAGATTGAGTTCAAAGATTGACCCAGAAGGGTCAATATTGCAGTCAACTCCAAATCCTTCTTGTTGGGAGAGGTCAGTCTTTTGTTCTTTTCAGGACTTTGACTGGATGGGGCCCACCTCTGTTATGGAAAACAATGTGCTTTACTCAAAGTCCACCAATTTAAATGTTAATTTCATCCAATAACACCCTCACAGAAGCTTCTAGAATAATGTCTGACCAATGTCTTAGGCAGTTCAGGCTGCCATAACAACATGCCATGGACTGGTGACTTAAACAACAGGCATTTATTTCTCACAGTCCTTTTAGGGCCTGGGCCTTGCTTGCTCAGCAAGAGCCCACAAGCCCATTGCAACCATGTGTCCTTCTGGCTACCTTCTGGGAGGGATTTGTAACCATCCAGCGCCTGGCCAGCCTGGGTCCTATCTTATGTCACTCAAAGAACATCATGTCTTAAAAGGACACAGAGCCCCTCCATGTGAGCTAATCTTTCTGGGAATGCTGGTTGTACCCGGGACAGTCCCTCTTGGCAAGCATATAGCTGTTGTGTCCCCTGCCTATACAAGAAACCCCCTCCCCACCAGTGGTTGCAGGTGCACATTGCCATCCAGCCGGCCACCACTGGACATCCCTGTAAGTAACTCCCAATAAACCTGTATGTCTCGTTTGCTGTCTCTTGGTCTTTTCTTTGGTCTCTCTGCAACCTTTCCCACACTGCTCACCCAACTGGGTATGCATCCAGACAACTCTGGAGGCTGGAAGTCCAAAATCAAGTAGCTGGCAGACACGGTGTCTGGTGAAGACCTTCTTCCTGGTTTGCAGATGGCTATCTCTTGCTGTATCCTCACATTATGGAGAGAGAGAGAGGAGAGGAGAGGAAGGCAGGCCCTAGTCTCTTCCTCTTCTTATAAGGAAACAAATCCCATCATAGGGGCTCCATCCTCATGACCTCAGTAAACCTAATTACCTCCCAAAGTCCCCACCTCTTAATACTATCACATTGGGGTTAGGGTTTCAAAATATATGAATTTTGCAGGGACACAGTCAGTCCTTAACAACCAAATATCTGGATACTGTGGCCAAGCCAAGTTAGTACGTAAAATTAATCATCACAGTGGTAAATCACCTTAGTCTTCGCATCACAGAGTTGGCCTACTTGGTCTGCTTATTTAGTACTATAGAAAAATGTACTTATAATTGCATTCCATGAGTCAACCCTTTCTTGACAGAGTATATCGTTTAGAGTATACGTCTTTCATTCTATTGTCTCATATGATGTTAAAGGATTTTTCCTTACCTCTTGTGTATTATGCTAGTGGGACCAGATGCTAAACCTGAGGTCTAGCCTTCTTGGGAAGTATTCAAAATCATCCTCTTTAAGACTCCTACATACATACAGTCAAAGCTCATTCCTTTGGAGCAATTCATAATGAACTCACGAAGGAATAAAAGCAAATGAGGCTAATGGAAATTTATTCAGATTAGGCTTTAACTTTTTATAAAATCTTGTGTGTGATCTTACTGTTTGCTTCTTTAAGCAAAGTTTGAAGAGCTCCAAGCCAAGAGGTTTGTACTGCAGATGATGCTAGCATTGCTGCTGTTGAAAAATTTCTTTTGTGAGATCTTTCATTTTTTCCACCAGGCAATCTCTTGAGAATAGCTGTTCTTATTCTGTGACAGAGCCCCACTACATAGACCTTTGGAAATGCTGCAGGAGCGGCTGGCCATCTGTTTATCTGTTAATCATTCTGAGTGCTTATTGAGTGGCCCAGTCTTCATTCAGGGATCTCTGGAGTGTACCTCAGTCACAGCCAGGATGATAGTTCTGTGAGTAGAGTTTTTAGTATTTGTCTGACAATGACAGTCTCAGGCAAGAAATTATTTTTTTGTCCAGGGTTAATAAAAACGCTTATGATAGAGTTTGTACTTTAGTCGGAGTCCGACAGTACAGTTATTTTCTTCATTATCAAATAAGGAAGTTGGAAGTTCTTTTTCCTAGGATGTTGACTTGATGCTAATTTTAAACATAATTTTTCTTGTCAAAGTATTTTAAATTGTGTAATTAATATGTGCTCACTATAACTATTGAAACAATGAAAAAATTACTAAGCAAAAGCTAACAATTTCCTTCCACTTCCTTGAGGAGACCAACGCCAACAATTTGATGTCTATCTTTAACCTTTCTCCAAGGTTATAGAAACATTCACACACACGCACTTTGGTGTTGCTTGTCTTTATAAATGGCAACACACACACACGTTAATCTGCAATTTATTTTTCCTTGTTTAACAATACGCAATGGAAAGCCTTCCAGGTCAACAGATATATTTCTTATTTTTAAAATAGCTACTCTTTTAACCTGGATTCCCCCAAAAAGCCTGAGACAAGGACTTGTCTGCAGGTAGTTTATTCCAGAAAGTGATCCCAAGGACCAGGAGTAGAGAATGAAACCTGGGAGAAGGGAAAGTCACCCAGTGGTTCCTTACCAAGCTGGTCAGAACTGTGAGAAACTGGGAGTTCTGCAGAGCAGTGTGGAATGCATCTCAGAATTGTCTGCCCAAGGAACAGAGGAGAAACCATTTATATACTGGTCCCCATTCCCTAGTGGTCAAGATGTACCTCATGCCCTTTTCAATTTTAGGTTTACATATGTGTTGGAATGGCTATGAGTTCCTACAAATGTCCCAAGTGTTGATGACAGAGACTCTGGGCACAAAGTAAGAAATCTATGATGCAGCTGATGGAAGGTGCTGTTAATTCTACCTGCAAGCAGCTGGTTGCTACAGCAACAGCTGGGCTAAAATGCGGACTGAGAGGATGTGAGATGATACCCGAGAGATGTCTAAAGCAACTGCAGAATGTTCCATAACGTGCGTGCACCACATTTCTTTAACTATACACAGTGGGATACATAGTTGTGTTGTTTCCAGCTTTATTTTTTGCCACCACAATGTTGCACTGAACATCCATATACAGATACATACATTCTTATTAGCTGGTGCTTTCATGTCCATATAATATATTCCCCAAAGTGGAATTGCCGGTTCAAAGCACTTTCCATCTGTTAACTCATTCAGTCCTCTCCACAGCATAGTTATTACTACTGTCCTCATTTTTCACATGAGGAATCAGGGGCGCATGGGAGTCTAGGAAATGAAAGCAGCTAGAGTTTTGTAATGGATATTGAAAGATTAAAGATTAGATTCCAAAAATTTCTTGGACAGTAAAATATAAAAGATTTTAATATTATTAAATCAATGTGTTTTATTTCTTTAGCCTGCAAATCATATTTCCTTGCAGCCATGTAAGCATCATCTCTCCAGGGGAGGGAGGAAGGTGGATGCCAGTCCCAAAGAAGAGGAGGCTCTGACCTAGCAGAACTCTTTTCACACAAGAAGGTGAAGTAGAAGGCCAAACCCTTGTAGGCAGGCTTCCCTGGAAAGTCACCATGGGTGTAGGGTCAAGAGAATGATCTTTAGCTGAGGGCTATAATGTTGAATCCTCGAGTTGTAGCTTTTTGCAGGGGAGAACTCCGGGCCCTGAGCAAAAGAAGAGAATTCATGTTTATGAACCCAACTCAGGCATTAAAAGACAGTAAGGGAACCAGCTATCAGGCAGACACTAGAATGGGCAAGTTATAGGGCACATAATTGGGGTTAGATTACAGAAGTCTTTGGTAATAAAATACCTTACTTTGTTGGAGTAGCTCTCAGTCAAAATGTCTGAGATTCTTGAAGGAAATTCAGCATCATATTCATTTTGTGACTCTGGTATTAAGGAGGTGCTCCTCCAAGCACAGAGGAAGAAGCGCTATGTTCAGATGGAACCAAGAACAGACAAGACACAATATGAAGATCCTTTATGAGGCAGAGATGAGGAACCTAAATATCTGCCAGTCAATTCTGTTCAATCTTGACTGCACTGGTTCTTGGGATCAGCCATAATCCTAAGGACAAAAGCCTCACAAATGGATGACACAAGGTTCCTGGACTCAATGAGCTGAAGTTCTGATGAGTATAATCAGTGTGTAAACAGCTAACTTGAATATGATCTGGTGTGTTGTATTAGACTTCTATCGCTGCTGTAACAAATTACCACAATTTTAATGGCAACACAATTTGTTTTCTCACAATTTCTATAGGTCAGAAGTCCAGGTGAGCTCAGCTGGGTCCTTTGCTTAGGACTTCAGAAGGCTAAAATTAAGGTTTGGGCTGGGCTGCATTCCTTACTGGAAGCTCTGGGGAAGAGTCCGCTTCCAAGCTTACTCAGGTTGTTGGCTGAGTTCCCTTTCCTGTGGCTGCAGGCTTGAGGTCTCTGTTTCTTCCCTGGCTGTCCTCCAAGGGCCAGTCTTTGCTCCTTGAGCGTCCTGCATTCTTTTTCATGCTTTGCTGCGGCCCCCTCCAGCAATGGTGGGTCAAGTCCCTCTCAAGCTTTCAATCTCTTTTCTTTTCTCACATCTCTCTGACTCTAGCCAGAGAAAGTTCTCTGCTCTAAAGGGCTTATAGGATTAGATTGGGCCCACCTGGATAACCCAGGATAATCTCTTTAGTTTAAGGTCTGTAATTCTATTTGCAAAGTCCCCTCTGCCATGTAGTGTAACACATTCACAGGTCCCAGAGACTAGGGCAGGAACATCTTTGGGGGTTCATTCTGCCTACTCCATATATAATGAAGGCAGCATGAACAAAGTGTTCATGGGAACACAAAGAAAGGATGTGATAATTCTGACTAGAGAAAAGGCAGCGCAGAGAAAGTCTTCATCAAAGACGCAACATTTGAATTGTATTTCTAAGGAGGAATGTGATTCAGCAGAGAGAGCGGGTACATAAAAGTTTATTTCAGGCAAGTACACAGTCAGGAGGACATGAAAACACTTGCCATGTTTGGGACTGGCAAACAGTGTAGTATAGCTAAAACTGGCCTGGGTTGGAATCCTAGCTGTGCCGCGCTGCTAGTTATATAGTCTTGGACAAGTCCATCTCAGCCTTGGTTTCTTCTGTGTAATGGGGGTCATCATAGTACCTATCTCACAGAATGTGAGGATTTAATGAGCTAAAATACCAAAGCACATAACACAGTGTCTTTCACATTGCAAATGCCAATTGAAGACAGCTACTATTATTAACATTCCTGTTATTATTGTTACTAGAGCTGGAGAGGATTGGGAAAGAATGGAGAGGCGGTGGGAATGGGTGAGCCTGAAAATGTAGGCTGGGGTGAGAGGGCGATGCCAGAGTGGTGCAGTATTAATCACAGTTCTTTTGGAACCATTTTCTTCTTTTGGCTTATCTGACATCACTCGTCTCCGGATTTTATCTTACTTCTGAAGATCTCATCTTAATTTTCTTCGGTGGTTATGCTCTGAGTCCTCCAGACCCCTTCTGACACCGGGTCCTTCACCTAGAAGATCCAGCCTATTTGCATGGATTTAATGACAATGTCTTTATCTCTGGCCCCAACTGCTCCCTTGAACCGAGACCTGCACTTGGATATTTCAACCTAAATATCACCCCCCACATATCGTTCATGTGCCTTGACTACTCCCTACTCTCCCACTCACCTTCAGTACCACCTCGCAACACCATACTCAGGAACTATTCATATTCCAGTGTTTTCTGTCTCAGTTCTTGATATACACATTCCCAATGATAATAATAATTGCAATAAATAAGTCCCGGGGTGCTGTTATTTTCTCGGTTACTTTGCATATGTCGTTCCCTTTACTTGGCAAACCTGTGCCAAGCTCAGACATTTCCCCCCTCTGAAGCCCCTAAAACAAGTGATCTCTCCCTATTCTATGCTGCTTCTGCACCTCGCACACACTCTTGTAGTTGCATATATTGCATGTAAATAGCTATTAATACGCCTGACCCTCCTAGAAGACCACTGTGGGCTCCTTAAGAGTCCAGGTCTTTTCAAATCTTTGTACTCATCGTACTTAGCAGACTGCGTAGCTTGTAGTAGTAGATACTAAAAAAATGGGTGTTGAAATGACTGAGTTTATCTTACAGACAACAGGGAGTCACCAAAGTCAGTTTTTAAGTTAATGAGTGACATTATCAGATAAACGTTTCAGCAAGATAATTCTGGCAGCTGTACTAGATGGATTGGTGGGAAGTGAGAGACAGGTGGCAGAGAATCTATTTAGGATCCAAATGAGATCTTTATAATCCAAATGAGAGATGATAAAGGTCCAGCAGAGATTGTGGAAATGAAAAAGAGTGAATAAGTTTGAGAGATTATTCAGGCAGGATTTCTATGACCTACTGAGCGATAGGGGAGAGAGGAGTCCAGGACAACACTGCAGCTCCAGACTTGGTTGACCAGGGGAAATAAACGTTGAGTTAGAGAGTTGAAGAGGAAGACTTTGTTCATGGGGAAATAATACTAGCTTTGGTTTCAAACATGTCAAGATAGAGGTGCTGAGGGACATACTGGGAGAAATGTCCAATAGGCAGTTGGAGATAGAGGTCATGTATATAATTTGTATGTTTTAAAACATTCTTCCAAATATGTATGTTGATATTAAGAGTATTTAAATAAATTTATGAAGCATTTCTTACCTTTTATTTTCTAAAATAGAAGGCTTTATCTCCTTTTGTACTAGCTAAGGATAGTGTATGCAGTGCTGTCTGTCGAAAATCAAGAAGAGAGAAATTAAGTTGACAAGGTGTTGGCACCTCCTTGCCACTCCTTTATTCTGACCTCTTCAGTGAGGAAGAACACAAACACACGTGACTGATCATCACGGAGGCAATGGATACACAGAGGTCAAGAATGGAACTTGCTCAAGGTCCTATGGGAAATAATAATGGAACTTTATATTTCCTGACTCCTCGAATGTTTATCTCAAGAGAGCATTAGACAAATGTAGTTTGACTTTCTCAAAAGACATTGAAGAATACGTCTTTTCTCCTACACCAGATCCAACAATAATGGATCCTTGAAGGGCTGACTTAATGACCGTGTTTCCAGAGAGTATTAGGCTGTCTTGAAGACCTGTGACATTGGCCCTTTAGCTTAACTGAAATCTTGCGATCGTAGACAAGACATTTAGGGCTACCTGTCCCCTGTGACCTCTAGTGCAGTGGAAGAGGCTAAGGGGTACATATGTCTCTGAAAAGGAAGGGAAAGAGAACCATGAGGGATATAAGATGGGGCAGAATCATTTCCCTGAGGAGTGTGATTGCATCATGCAGGTTCTGTGCCTGCTTAGTGTCTCCAGATACAGATTCAGTATAACCGAGCATGTTCATTCTTATGAAGGATATAAAACAAGTCACAGCTTTCTCACCAGAAAGGCATCTTATTTACCTAGTGCTTACTGGCTGCATAGAAACCACAGACAATAAATCTCTCTCGAACATTTGTGAGATTTCTTCTTAAAATGCAGGAAATGTCGCCCTCCTACAGATTGCAAGCAATTCTAAACTCTTTCCTAAGAGATTTCTTCTTAAACTCTTTGTGCCAAAATGCAATTTATTTTGAGCACTCTTGAGTTTCTTAGGACTTTAATGAGTTTAACGAATGCTTGGCTGTCATTTTTCACATCAATGCTGTCTGTTATGAATAGCCATGAGCTTTAGAGGCTGGCTCTTTATTATGATCTACCAAACCAGCTCCCTCCTTGGCTGGCAGGCGGACATTATACATTTAAAAAATTTGTTTCACTCTGAATGTCATAAGGTACAACAGCAAAAAGTACTGTATGGTGGATATCAAAAATAGAAATAATAAGTTCATCAAAATGTTGGTACTTGCTTGTCCTCTCTCATTCTGACCTCCTCAGGGCGGAGGAACACAAATGTCTATCAAGGACCACTGTGGGCACAAGAGATATAGAAGCACCGAAATGGTTAGACACACATGCAGATGGAGGGGGTGCACTATAAGATAATGTGTCACTCAGATCCTGAGTTGGAGACTAAAGCTTTTACGGAAGAAGTGAGGGGATTGTAAATGTAGGAGTCCTAGAGGCTGTCTTTCTCCATTTTTCATCTCACTGCTAAGGGCTTTGGGTCGAGTGTACTTTTTTCCACAGCTTTATTGAGGTATAACTGACAAAAAAAAAAATTTATGTATTTATGATGTACAATGTGACGTTTTGATATATGTATACATTGTGAAATGATTACCATAAACAAGTTAATTAACATATCCATAACCTCACATAGTTATCTTTTTGTGGTGAGAGCATTTAAGATCTACTCTCTTAGCAAATTTCAAGTACATAATACAGTATTATTAGCTATGGTCACCATGCTGTACATTCGCTCTCCAGAACTGATTCATCCACATAACTGAAATACTCTCCCCTTTGGCCAAGAACTCCCCATTTCCCTACTCCCCACTCCCCAGCAAGCACCATTCTACTTTCTGCTTCTATGACTTTCACCTTTTTGGAGTCCACATATAAGTGAGATCAGAGAGTATTTATTTTTCTGTGCCTGGCTTGTTTCATTTAGCATAATGCCCTCCAGGTTCACCCAAGTTGTCACAAATGACAACCTTTCTTTCTTTTTTAAGACTTAATAATATTCCATTATATATACATATATATGTATATATATATAAAATTTTCTTTATCCATTCATCCATTCATAGACACTTAGGTTGATTTTATGTCTTGGCTATTGTGAATAATGCTGCAATAAACATGGGAATGCAGATGTCTCTTCAAGATAGTGGTTTCATTTCCATTGGATATATACCCAGAAGTGAGATTGCTGGATCACACGGTAGTTCTATTTTTAGTTTGCTGCAGACCCTCCATAGTGGCTGTACCAATTTCCATTCCCGCCAACAGTGCACAGGGCTTCCTGAGCTGGGTGTACATGCAAGAAGGATAGCAGAGGAATGCCAGGGTGAGCCCTACGGGAAAGACAGGGAGGATCTGACTTCCAGACCCGGTGTGGCTCTAAGATTGAAGGAAGAGTGGCATGAGGGAGACCAGGTGGTCCCTGAGGCTCCAGTATTGTCTGATTTAGCTTCCTAGGTTAGAAGAGAAGATACACATTTGAGGCAAAAGCCCTGGCTGTGAATGAGGAGTGTACACTGGCCTGAGTCATCACTGGAATCTAGGGACAGGCCCCCATTCAGTTGAGGAGGGAGAGGCCCTAGCATTTGACAGAGGACGCCTGGTGGAACAGCACTATCCATAAAATCCTCAGCATGAACTATAAACTGCAAAATGGAAAAACAGAGCTGGTTTCTAAAGAAGATAATTATGTACCTGGCCGTAGCATCCTGATTTAGATATTCTGGTTAAAAAAATAAAAAGGCAATTATGAAGTTTGTCATGTGGTGTTGGAGAAAATCTCCCTCTTCAGCTCCAGGATTCTTCAAGACAATTTGGTTTCCACCTGGCTGCCCAGAAAGAATTGCTCGGCTGCTATAGCAACTGTGTCCCTGGATATATGGCAGTTGACAAAAGCCCATTTTATATGCTGATTTTTATGCTTAGAAACGTAGGCTGGGCTGGCAAGATGGATAAAATAACAAGCTGGATGATAAAACTGCTGTAAGACAATGGTTAACGCTCCTGTCTTTATCTCACACCTCATGTCCCAACCATCACCAAATCCTGTCAACTCCGCCACTCCTACCTGATCTAAGGCACTGCCATCCCTCATCCAGATTCTCACAGTAGCCTCCAAACTGGTCTGTTTCCACTCTCGTCTTTCTTCCTTCTACTCTCTAAACGGCTGTCAGAGTGGGCCTTCTAAGACACAATTCAGATTACTTTATTCCTTTGATTTAAGGCCTCCAATGGTGTATTAGTCAGCTCCTGCTTCGATAAGGCTTGTAAACAAACCGCTCCAACTCTCAGTAGTTCACAATAGCAAGGATTCATTTTTCGTTCCCACAGGTCAGCTGGGGTGGCTCTGCTTCCAGCCTCAGGATGGGTGCTGGTGTGCTCCCTGAATCTTGTCCTGGGGCCCCAGCTGAAGGTGCAGTGACTCTTGGAGCCTACTGCTCCAGTGGTCATCAGGGGGCTCCAGAGGCCACGGCAACCCACGGGAGCACCTTTAAGCCTTCTCTTTGTGTACATTTGCTCACATTCCGTTGACTGAAACAAGTCACACGCATTAATGGTGCGAGGGAATCTTCTCTGCATATGTGGGAGGGAACTGCAAAGAAATGTAGCCAAGGGTGTGAGTGTGCAATCCTGTTACAAGCAAGTGAACAATTGTGACCAATAATCAAATCTCCCCAAAACAGCTTCTCATAGCACTTGGAAAAAACCCCCAAACTACAGCCCTGACCACAGCTGACAGGACCTGTGTGATCTGGCCTCTGATGGCCTTTCTGAAACAATTTCTACCGCTTTTCTCCTTTCTCTCTCCGTTGTAGATGCTTTGGTCCTTTTTCCATTCTTTGAACCCTCCAAGCATGTTCTTGTCCTCAGACTTTGACATTCATAACTCCTGCTGTCCCAAATTCTCCCGTCCCCTCTGCACAGCTGACTCCTCTTTGCCTCATTCTGGCCTCTGGTCAATGTCTCCTAAGAAAGCCTTCCCGGGCTGTGCTGTTGAACACAGCAGCGCTTGCCACACTCCTTTTTAACCTGCTTAATTTTTTTCACAGCACTTAACACTACCGGTCATGTGTTCTAAATGTCTTTATTTACTTGATTTTTCCTGTCTCTTCCAAGAGAAAGTGAAGTCTGTGAAGGCAGGGCCAGTGACATTCCCGGAACAGAGTAGGAGCTCAAAATACAATTGTTGAATGAATGGATAAACTGAACTGCAGTCACTTCCAGGTTCCATTTGTTCCCTGTTGCTCCACACAACCTTCGAAGCCTTGGGAATATGCTGGCAGGTGGCCATGTAAGGACATAGAACACTCAAGGCCAAGGGCAAAGCTTTTTTTTCCCTATAGATTCTTATATACAAGCTCCTTCCACAGATGGAAAATATTGATCTCAGAGTCATTCTTCTTGTATTTTTCCCTTCCAAGTAGTTCATGTCAGGTTTTTAAAATTGAAGAAGGCCCAAGGATTTTGTTATGAGCGTCTATCAATCATTGCTTGAGTCAATGCCCTTTGGACTGTTTGTGTGTTTGCGTACACCAGGGGGTGGCCAACTTTTAATATTGGGTGCCAAGTTTCCAACTCCTGCTTTTACGTTTCTGTTTTAATTTTTTTCAAGGTGTGCAAGTTCCCTTTCATGAATATACAATTTGAATGTCCAATGGCTCTTCTCCAAGTCTGAAGGTTTGACTGGGTGTAAGAGGTATTGAAGAAAGCACTTTCAGAGACAAGATCTCTTTAAAAACAGGTACATAGGGAGGATTGGAGATGGCCGAAGGCCCAGTTTCTATTGGGAATGTCTGACGATAGCATGCACACCATGGGCGGATAATCCTTCACGTATGTGTGCCAAACCCACAATCTCTTGTCCCTCGTCCATGGACCAGGCCTAACTAAGTACCAGCTGTGAGGAGGATGGCATGTATGGTAGAAGGGTTGGAGTCATTTCCAAAAAAGAGCTTCCTATCAGTGTATAATTTGAGATGACATGAGGAGGAAGACTGATTCGGAGTGAACGGATTGAAGCTAACAGTCTGCAACTGGATGGCAGCCGATCAGTGTGTCGGGCTGAACAGCAAGGGGACCAGGGAACAAGTGAAGATTAGCCACAGGGTGACAAGAAAAGGAGCAAGGCACAGGGTCGGGTGGGCGTGGGAGGGCAGTTCTGAAAGTTGTCCTGCGAAGGCGGCGTGGGGGCCCTGGTATTCCTTTTAGGTGCAGCTTGCCATTTTAGGCATGGTTCATCAGCTGTGTGTGCTCAGGACTTTTACAGAGATGATAGTTCAATTTCTTTATTTATAAGTAGATAAATAAATGTTATTTATTTATAGTTCAATTTATTTATTTTTAATTGCCACGATTTACCATTAGCTAAAAAGGTGTAATTCAAGAGTTGGCTGGGGGTGTGTAGGTTCTGGTATTTGAAGGAATCTGAGGCGCAAAAAGCAAAATTTAAAACTGTGTTCAAACGTTCTTCTACCTGAAGTCGTCTGGTCCATGAACGTTTCGTCCTGATAAGAAGCAGGATTGATGTTTCATTACTCCAATGAAAAGTGAAGGAGAAAGGATGTGAGGATAGATAAGTGGGTCTGTTCCCACTCCCAGATCTTGTCTTCAGCACTCTAATGGTGTATTTAGATCCTAATCGAGGTGACATTTAATGGAATATGCATTTATAAATTATTAAAGTACATGATTTAAGTAAAAAATTTTGTATATAAGCAATAAATATTTCAACATCTTTAAATTTTAATTTATCATCCCCATTATTGTATCTTTATTTGTAACTTTAACTCAGTATGCTGAGATAAAGGACAAAGCTTTGAAAAAATACTATGTAATTATATTGGCAACATTAAAGATAATAGTAAGCAAATAGGCCTTATTTGTGTAATTGTTTCAGGCATCGCATAGTTTTAGATAAACACTGCCTAAAACTGCATTTCACTAATTCAAACTGGTTTGCTAAGTTTTTTTCTTTTTGTGAAAAATCACATAGCCTAGGGAAAAATCATCTGAGACTGATAAGCACACTTTCTAGGATTATTTTGGCTTCATATAATTATTGTTTCCACTCTGTCCGAGAGCATTTTACTTCCATCAGGTTCCTTTTCCATATTTTCTCTTTCTAAATTAGTGGATACTTTCACATCAGTTGTCTTAAATAATATAAGTACTTCCTTGTTTATTCATGGGAAGTCTCTACCATGGTGTCTGGCACAAGACAGGTGATTCTCCAACATTGGTGTCCATACTCTTCCTGGACCAACACATTTCCTTGCTATTCTCCATTGTTCCCTCATTCAACAAATATTGATTGAGTGCCAGACAGGCTCACAAAAAATTGTATGATAATGAACTACCCCAGTGTGCTGCATTATTGCAGTGTGCAGGGTCAAAGCCGACACTGTGATCAACTTATATGGTCCATTTATATTTCCCACTATTTATTTATTTTTTTCTCTCCAAATCCCCCTAGTAGATAGTTGTACATTTTATTTGTGGATCCTTTCCCACTGTTTCTAACAGAACTGTATCTTTTCAGTTTTAGTCTTCACTAATTCTGTAAGCTAAAGCTCCTACTAATTTTCCCAAATTCTTTATGCCAAAATATAGTTATTTGTTATTCATTTATAGTATTTTTTCATTATATAACATTATTAATTTATATCAATGTCATTGTATTAGTTATCTATTGCTGCGTAACAAATTACCCCCAACCCCTAGGAGCTTAAAACAACAAATGTTTGGGGCCGGCCCCATGGCCAAGTGGTTGGGTTTGCACGCTCCACTTTGGCAGCCCAGGGTTCGAATCCTGGGCACGGACATGGCACCGCTCATTGGGCCATGTTGAGGCGGTGTCCTGCATGCCACAACTAGGACCCACAGGTAAGATGTACGGCTGTGTACTGGGGGGATTTGGGGAGGAAAAAAAAGCAGGAAAAAAAAAAAAAGATTGACAGCAGTTGTTGGCTCAGGTGCCAAACTTTAAAAATAAAATAAAATAAAATAAATTTAAAATAAAACCAAAACGCCCCCCCCCCCCTGCAAAACCCAAATGTTTATTATTTCATAAAGTTTCTGGAAGTTGGGAATCCAGAAGCAATGTGGTAGCTGGTTCTGGCTCAGGGATTCTCATGAGGTTACAGTCAAAATGTCAGCTGGGGCTGCAGTCATCTGAAGGTTTGACTGGGCTGGAGGATCTGCTTCCAGGATGGCTCAGTCACATGACTTTTGGCAGGAGGCCTCAGTTTCTTGCTGTGTAGACCCCTCCATGGGGCTGCTTGACATAGCATCCAGCTTCTCCCAGAACTAGCAATCCAAGAAAGAGCTTGCTGGGCAGGCAGCAATGCCTTTTATGACTTATTCTCAGTCTCTTCCACCATATTCTATTCTTAGTGAGTCATTAAGTCCAGCCCACCCTCAAAGTGGGGAGATGCCACTCTTGGAAAAGAGGAGTGTCTAAGAATTTGTGGCCATATTTTAAAACTACCATAACCATAGAATCATCAAAGCTATCTAAGCAATTCCCCTACTTTCACAAATGAGGAAACTGAGTCCCAGAGACTTGAAGACATATAAAACTCTTATCACCCTCATGTTTCTGCCCTCCATGGGATTGAAGGCTTTCTTTCTTTGTCCTAGATCTTTGCATTTTCTGGCTTCTGAGTTTTATTAATGTTCATTCTGTCCCTTTCACTGCTTTCCATTTTATATATAGTTAACTACATAATAATAAGTATTTATCTATAAGTTTTTCATAAACAAAGAACATTTATTACTCATATTTTTATCCCTAATGCCTGGCACAGAGCCTGACACAGAGTAGGGACTCAGATATGTATTGGTCTGAGCTGAGCTGATTAATATTTGCTTACCTTCATTGGCATGCCTTTCAAGTTGGTGTGCTATTGTTTGGGGTCTTAGATTAAAAATAGCTAACAGATATCTCTTAATTCCATTTTACAGTCCTTAAGTAAGGGATGTAAACACTTGGTCATGAAGCTGTTGAGGCAGATAACAGCAATAGCAGAGAAAAATGTTCTTTGCCTGCTATCATTCTGCTAAAGGAATCGCGCTGTAGGAGGTGAAAAGGCAGATTTGTGAAAGGGAATGAAAATATTTAATAGGTTCATTAATGGCTATAGAATTTAAATTGGTAACATTAAATGGAATCTGATTATCTAAAAGATGGGATCAGTTACTTCTCACGTGTCAGAGTTTGCTAACAGCTCATGTAGATACCACCATAACAGTAACTTGATAATAGTACAAATTTTATTCAATAAATAAATATGAATGAATGAGTAGTGAAGGGAAGACATTGTATTGTATTCTCCATTCTTTCTGACAGAGTGGTGCACAAAGTCCCAGAAATACGATGATGAGTATTGAAATAAGTCTGCGCACATGAGCTAAATCTCCTTGACTGCTGCTAGATGGTCCCATGCATCCTGCTGCTTTTGGGGCGCACAGTCCATTTCCAAACCAGGTCTTTGAGTCTATTCGGGAAAGCAGTCTCCAGAGTGAGCCGGCTCGGAAGCAAATGGGGGCTGGCCTCCCTCCCCAGCTCTATTTCACTGTATTCTCTCTCATGAGATAGCTTTTAATTGCCATGAGCTATGCACTAATGTTTTCATTTATCCATTATTTGGTAAGCGCTGCCTACATGATGGGCATTGTGCGAAGGACCTTAAGAACTCAAAAACAACATATAAGACACGTTCTATGGTACTAGAGCTACTTGAGATATGATAATACTATTTACTTGCTGAGTGTTTTCCAATGGACAAGATAATTTATGTATCTGACCTTCATTCATTAACATCAGCAGGGTAGATATTATCCCCATTTTACAGATGAGGAAAGTAAGACTTGGAACATTTAAAGTACTTGTCGTAGACAGCAGGCTAGGAAGTGCCAAATCTGAGCTCAAACTTGGATTGTCTAACCTTACATAGAACATGCTCTCTGTACACAAGACAACACCTACCACATAGCTGGTGCTCAAAAAGGTCCATTGATTTGGAAACAAGAATACGATTACAAAAATTCAAGGATGGTTATAGTCCCGGATGCATGTTACAAAATAAATGTTTCTCTGGATCCCATGTATGGAATGTGAGCTCAGTTACTTCTCAGGATAATCTATTCAGGCCCCAGAAAAAAAAATATGGGGAAAGTGTCTGTGGACCGACAGTGTCTCTTAAGAGTCTTTGTTTTGCTTTAAACACTTAAAAAAACCCTATGCATTTAGTATAGTCAAAAATGTATTTAGTCGCCTCATTACTTAGCATCCTTTATTTCTTTTCCTTATATTCATCATCTTATTTTGCCTACTTTCCTTCATTTTTCTTTGTCGTAGTCCCAAAAGAGAAGAGAAAATTAACATTAAAAAAAATAAGCAGATGTAAGATGTAAAACTTCTTCAAATGTTTCTTACCTTGGTGGCTATCCATGTCTTGTTTGTGTAGGGGAGTCAGGTCTGTGAGAAGCCGTGTTCTTAGGTATAGACACATCTTGGAGATATTGCGGGTTACCGAACCCAGCCCACTGAAACAAAGTAAATACCGCAGCGAGTCACACAAATTTTTTGGCTTCCCAGTGCATATAAAAGTTATGTTTACACTACACTGTAGTCTATTTAAGTGTGCAATAGCATTATGTCTTTAAAAATGTACATACCTTAATTAAAAAATACTTTATTGCTAAAAATGCTAACCATCATCTGATCCTTCAGCAACTCATAATCTTTTTACTGGTGGAGGGTCTTACCTCAATGTCGAAGGCTGTTGACTGATCAGAAGGTGGTTGTTGAAGGTTGGGGTGACTGGGAATTTCTTAAAATAAGACAACATTGAAGCTTGCTACATCAATTGACTCTTCTTTTCATGAACGATTTCTCTGTAGCACATGATGCTGTTTGATAGTATTTTATCCGCAGTAGAACCTCTATCAAAATTGGAGTCAGGGGCCAGCCCCATGGCTGAGTGGTTAAGTTTGTATGCTCCACTTCGACGGCTCAGGGTTCACTGGTTTGGATGCTGGGTGCAGACCCAGCACTGCTCATCGAGCCATGCAGTGGCAGTGTCTCACATAGAAGAGCTAGAATGACCTACAACTAGGATATACACCTATGTACTGTTGCTTTCAGGAGGAAAAAAAAAAAGAGGAAGATTGGCAACAGATGTTAGCTTAGGGCCAATCTTCCTTAAAAAAAAATTGGAATCAATCCTCTCAAATCCTGCTGCTGCTTTATCAACTAAGCTTATGCTTATGAAATATTTTAAATCCTTTGTCATCATTTCAACCATCTTCACAGCATCTCCACCAGAAGTAGATTCCATCTCAAAAAACTACTTTCTTTGCTCATTCATAAGAAGAAACTTCTCAGGGCCAGCCCCATGGCCGAGTGATTAAGTTCACGCACTCTGCTTTGGAGGCCCAGGGTTTCGCTGGTTTGGATCCTGGGCACTGACATGGCACCACTCGTCAGGCCATGTTGAGGCAGCATCCCACCTGCCACAACTAGAAGGACCTCCAATTAAGATATACAACTATGTACTGGGGGGATTTGGTGAGAAAAAGCAGAAAAAAAAAAAAAGAAGATTGGCAACAGTTGTTAGCTCAGTTGCCAATCTTTAAAAAAAAAGAAGAAGCAACTTCTCATCTGTTAAAGTTTTATCACTAGATTGCAGCAATTCAGTCACATCTTCAGAATCCACTTCTAATTCTAGTTCTCTTGCTATTTCCAATACATTTGCAATTACTTCTTCCACTGAAGTCTTGAACCCCTCAAAGTCATCCAAAAGAGTTGGAATCAACTTCTTCCAACCTCCTGTTGATGTTGATATTTTGACCTCTTCCCATGAATCATGAATGTTCTTAAAGACATTTAGAATGATGAATCCTTTCCGGAAGGTTTTCAATTGGCTTTGCCCAGATCCATCAGAGGAATCACTATCTATGGTAGCTAAAGCTTTATGAAATGTATTTCTTAAATAATAAGACTTAAAAGTCTAAATTACCCTTTGATTTGTGGGCTGCAGAATGGATGTTGTGTTAACACGCATGAAAACAGCATTAATCTCATTGTACATCTCCATCAGAGCTCTTGGGTGACCAGGTGCATTGTCAATGAGCAGTAATATTTTGCAAGGAATCTTCTCTGAGCAGTAGGTCTCAACAGTGGGCTTAAATGAAATATTCAGTAAACCATGTTGTAAACAGATGTGCTGTCATCCAGGCTTTGTTGTTCCATTTCTACAGCAGAGGCAGAGTAGATATAGCACAATTCTTAAGGGCCCTAGGATTTTCAGAACAGTAAATGAGCACTGGCTTCAACTTAAAGTCACCAGCTGCACTAGCCTCTAATAAGAGAGTCAGCCTGTCCTTTGAAGCTTTGAAGCCAGGCATTGACTTCCCCTCTCTGGCTATGAAAGTCCTAGATGGCATCTTCTTCCAATATAAGGCTGTTCCATCTTCGTTGAAATTCTGTCATTTAGGAGCCACCTCCATTAATTATTTTAGGTAGATCTTCTGGATAACCTGCTGCAGCTTCTACATCAGCACCTCCTGCTTCACCTTGTGTTGTTATGTTATGGAGACGGCTTCTTTCCTTAAACCTCACGAGCCAACCTCTGCTACCTTCAAACTTTTCTTCTGCAGCTCCCTCTCCTCTCTCAGCCTTCACAGAATTGAAGAGAGTTAGGGCCTTGCTCTGGATTAGGCTTTGGCCTAAGGGAGTGTTGTCACTGGTTTGACCTTCTATCCAGACCACTAAAACTCTCTCCATGTCAGCAACAAGACTGTTTTGCCTTCTTATCATTTGTGTGTTCACTGGAGTAGTACTTTTATTTTTATTTTTTACTTTTTTGATGAGGAAGATTAGCCCTGAGCTAATATCTGTTGCCAATCTTTCTCTTTTTTTTTTTTTTTGGCTTGAGGAATAATAGCCTTGAGCTAACACCTGTGACGGTCTTCCTCTATTTTGTTTGTGGGATGCCTTCACAGCATGGCTGATGAGTGGAGCAGGTCCGTGCCCGGGATCTGAACCTACGAACCTGGGCCACCGAAGCAGAGTGTGGAACTTTAACCACTCGGCCATAGGGCTGGCCCCTTAATTTCCTTCTAGAACTTTTCCTTTGCATTCACAACTTGGTTAGCTGCTTGGTGCAAGAAGCCTAACTTTTGGCCTGTCTTGGCTTTTGACATGCCTTCCTCACTAAGCTTAATCATTTCTAGCTTTTCATTTAAAGTGAGAGACGTATGACTCTTCCTTTCACTTGAACCCTTAGAGGCCATTGCAGGGTTATTAACTGGCCTAATTTCAATGCTATGTCTCAAGGAGTAGGAAGGCTCAAGAAGAGGGAGAGAGATGGGGAACAGCAGGTAGGTGGAGCAGTCAGAACACACACATTTATTGATTAAGTTCACTGTCTGATATGCGCCCAGTTTGTGGTGCACCAAAACAGTCACAACAGTAACATTGAAGATCACTGATCACAGATCTCCATAACAAGTAAAATAATGAAAAAATTTAAAATATTGTGAAAATTGCCAAAATGTGACAGAGACACAAAGTAAGCAAATGCTGTTGGAAAAATGGCAATGAAAAACTTGCTTGACGCAGGGTTGGCACAAACCTTCAATTTGTGAAAAATGTGATTATCTGTGAAGTGTAATAAAGCAAAGCACAGCGCAATAAAATGAGGTATGCCTCTACTTTTGCCTGAATGAGCTATCTGCGTTATAGACATATGAGAAAATAATAGTGTTCAATGCAATATATATATTTGCTTACACAAAGTTTAAAATTATTTCTCTAGTCTAGTTTTAGTTTTAGTTTTTAAAAATATCATTTTCCCTGGAGAGGTAGAAGTGGTATTGCAAGGGCCAAAGGGAAGTTACTTCACAGAGCTAAGCAACTTTATTGGATTTGTTTTTAATAATGTGTGACATGAAAAGGTTAATTTGAAATGTTAAGAAGAAGTGAATTCTTTGGAGAATTCACTAAAAGCTAGCTTTACTTTACAAATTATTTTGTCATCCTGTCTTTCTTTCCTGAGGGTCATTTGGTACTGAAGTTCAGGCTCTTGGGTATAAAATAATGAGAAGAAATAATACCACATGAAAAAGAACACAATTTCACATTCAAATTAAACCACCATCTTACATATTTTTTCCATTACCTTCTGTTTTCAGTGTATTCCCTGAGTTTCAGAGCATTTTCAAAATTGAATGCCCTGAAACTTACATAGTTTAGTTAGTAATCTGATAATAAGTAGATTTAACAAGCTAAGAACAATTTTTACTTGCTTTCTCCATTCTAGTGAATTCCTTTTTGATTTAACTTTTTTGGATTATTCCTAAATGTAGTTTTGAAATACTTCCTTCAGTACATTTAGCTGTATTTTTTGGAACTGATAAAATAAACAGAAAAATGTTTAACACTCCTGGTTAAAATTTAAATATGTTGTAGTAGTGTTCCAATAATGTACAATAAAATAACTATCTTTTACATTGGAAAATTCGCTAGTTATTGACTCAGTAATAAGTCATCTCATAATCAAAATAGTTTCAACGCCATAACTTCAATATAATTTATCAATTAATTCACCTGTCAAATTTTCATTAATTATCTTTTAGTTCTATACAAAAGTACACAATCATTTTATGCTGATTACCACTCTGCTAACAGCTAAAGTGAGCATTAGCAGTATCAGATAGGACTATACTCTTAGGTCAGCACTTTTTGTATGGCAAGAATTTCTTCCAGAATTTTAAAAATCCCAGCAAATTTCTTTAACAAAATACATCCCTTCATGACTATCTAAAATAACGAAGAATGGGAGCTCTTGACCCCTGTGAAGTATAAAGGGAAAACAGTTACTGGTCGCAGAGAGACTCAGAGCTAAACTGGAGAAGCCAAGATGGAGGCTTGCTTAGAGCAATAACACATTCTCAGTCGTTGTTAGGTGGGGTAGCCTGCAGAACACAAACACAGGCTCCAGCGCTACCGTCTGGGTAACCACAGGTAGCTCAGTTCACTTCTCAGCTTGTTTCCTGTCCCTGGAACAACCACCATCCCAGAGTACTGTTGTGGGGATGAAACAGAGTAACACATGGAGAAGTTCTCAGTAAAAATGGTCTTTGTTTATTCATCCATTTTCACTTGGTAAATGTCTATTGTACCCCTTCACATGGGGCACGAGACTGCCACACATTAGTGAACGAAAAAGACACAGCCTCTGCTTTTAGGAACTTTACCAAAATGGAGGAGAGCGCAAGGTGACTCATAGTTGCTCACCATCATGAAGAGTTATTAAAATATCCCTGGGGAAATAATCGACAAAAATGTTTAGAATAGTTCCATGGGAATAGTGGCATTTTTAGATTTCACCAGATTTCTGTGCTAAGTTCAAGCATTGCTTTTACTTAAGGTTTATTAACTGGATTTCTATCATTATACTTTCATTCTTTGGAAATATGAAGTAAAGAGAAGACTCTGGATTATTGGTAATTCTTCTCCAAATACAGGAGTGGCATGACACATTGGCTGGTATCAGACCAAGAGTGAGCAAATAGAATTTTTGATCAATTTTTCTAACAGTAGCACAACCATAAACACTTTACTTAATCTGTTTGTGGGTTGAATTCCGCATTTGTTAAATGAAAGGCTCGGGCAAGGTCGTTTAAGGAAAATCTTATCAACAAATATTTATTCTGTGAGCAAAGGATTTTACAACATTCCTTAGGCTATGGAAAGAAGGAAAAGACAGTCGCAAAAGAGTTTCAATCCAGCTAGAAATAAGTATTCAAAGGATGGTAAGAGACTTTAAAAACCAGGCAGAAGTAGAAGATATCATGTGACAGGAAACGCTTAATTTCCTAATGAATGGTACATACAATATGTTCTACAGGTACTAGGATGGAAAAAAGCTTAATTTAGACTATAAAGGGCAGTAAAGAATTTGTAAGGAAAATGGGGGAGGGCAGTGAATCTTGAAATGTAGGCATGTGATGAGATGAAGGATGTCCAAGTGGAGAGAATTTCTGAAGACACTTCAGGTCTGTAATTCCCTTTAGGAGTGGAAGAAAGTTTTCATCACCTACACTGACTGGACAGACAGGACATGTTTTCTTAATCAATGACTAATCTCTCTCTAAAAAATTCTGCTTAACATGCCTTTAGGAATTTCTCACATGCCACTAACAAAGGGACACAAACATACACACTAACGCACATGTACCATGTCATTCCTTTGTCAGATATAGGAGTGAACGATGCCTTAGCTTAGCGTTTTTTATTTGTTGGCTGTAACTGCTTACTCGTTCAAGTCCATTCCGTATTTACAAGTAAAATTGTGATCTCTTAAAATGTTCTCTGTAAGTAGTTAGGAGTGTTGAAACGGGACCGCCTAGGTTTAAATCCTGGCCCACCATCTACAACGTGTGTGACTTTCGGCAAGTTACTTAATCTCTGTCCCTTGGTTTCTACTTTAATAAAATAGGGATAATAATAATATCTATTACACAGGGTTGTTGGGAGAATTAGTTAACATATATAAAGTGCCTAAAATGGAGCCTGGCACACAGTAAGTATTATATGCATGTGAGCTACTTATATGATTATACACACACATACACTCACATATAAATATATAAGCATTTATATATTTAAATATATAAAAGAAATATACAAGCACATATATTTGACAGTTGCTATATATATATATATATATATGGTCACAGACTCTTTTGCAACCCTATATGCAACTGCCATAACACTGTAATAATTACATTTAATAATATTTTTCAGTGATAGAATGATCACAGTTGAAGACCGTATCAACATGTACTGAGTGATAGAGACAAAGATGGAAACTAGAAGCTTGGAGATAATGCATGAGAAAAAGGTAAAATTGAAATGTGCTCAGAAACACATTCAGGATTGACCTCATAAACCACAATAAGGTTTACATCTTTTCTCAAAGCTGTAGCACTTCTGGAAGTCAGTCTGTGGCCACTGGAATCACTCAGTATGCAGATAATCTCGTGTGGCAGCATCAGCTGATGCAATCTCTGGCTTTGTTCACTTAGAGAGGTTTTAAAATTTCATTGGTTTGGGTGAACTTTGCCATCTTTTAGCAACTACTTTTCTCCTATTCATATTTGCTGGATTAAATGAGGTGACAGACTTTTAAAATAGTAGGTACTTTTTCTTAGCTGGTTTGGATTCACAGTGTAAAGTGAAAAATAATTTAAGTGTGCATTATATATGCATTT
Organism: Equus asinus; assembly: GCF_041296235.1. NCBI lineage: Eukaryota > Metazoa > Chordata > Mammalia > Perissodactyla > Equidae > Equus > Equus asinus. The sequence continues at coordinate 8,416,324 of NC_091792.1, forward strand.
GGCTACCAATGTGTGAAGCAAAGGTTTCATATTTTATTTATAATTTGTTGTGTTGAAAGGCTTGATTAAATATAGCCACAGAGCGACTGTTCAAAAGTGATATCTGATTTTTTATGACATTCTGTTTCTATGAAAGAGGGCTGGTGTTATTTAGGAAATGTGCTCTTTTTTTTTTAAATGCTGAAGCCTAGAGAAAAAGCTGTTTAGTTTATTGCTCAACCTTAGTTATTATTTATATTCTTTTTGACTGTCTATGCTCCCTCTGGTGGAGAACATCACATTAGAAAATTCCCCATTTGTTTTCCCCTTTCTCTCCGCCAGGCCCTATATATCCAACACAATAATACCATACCTAATTAATTGAAAACTCCGCACCTGAGTGATACAATTCTGTCATATTTGTTTTCTTATATAGTACTGTATCATGTAGAATTTCCCCTATCATAATTTTTGAAAGCTAAATGAATGATAGCACAATGAACTGTGTGTTAATTTTCCATAATTAACGGCAATAGCAAAAAATCTGTTTATGCTCATGAGACAATTTATGTGTCACGGATATGTCAGAATCTTTCATCATAAATACTTAGGATCTATTTATTCTGTTTTAAAGAATAAAATAATGCAATTAATTTCATTTTGTCATCTCATTTTTGAGTGTGCAAGGAGTCCTTTGGGAATTATACAACCTTTATCCACTGCTACTAGCCAAGAAGGAATACCCTGTCTCTTCTGTTTAACACACTTTTTAACTTTAAATAAAATAGCTTAAAAAGCTGTTGGATCTGAGCTCTTAAGTTATCCAGAACATACTTACTCAGAATTCCACAATTTTGTGAGTAAAATGTCACTATTTTTAGAAAACAACGTTTTCTTCTTGGCCCACCGTTACCAACCTTGCAAAGCATTCTTCAAAAAAGACCTCCAATATAATCTTGCTTTCAACTTGAATAGAATGAGTGATGGGAACGAGCACAAATCCAAGCGTTATTACTCATAGAATGAAATTCTTTGGTTATAAAAGCAGTCTAAAGCAGTAGTTGTCACAGAATTTTTAGAGCTGGGAATTTTTATGCCATCTCCTCCCAACCCTCCCCCCCGACACATATCAGATTTGAAAAACAGTGACCTAAACCAGAGAATTCATGTTTTTCTCTCCTCCAACTACTTTATATACAAATTGATGACTAGAATTGTTAGAGACTCTGTTTTCATATTGAAAACCAGACAAGTTAAAAACAGCGAATTACGGTCCATATTCTTAAATCTCTAAAGTATTCCTTGTGATTAAGATGATGGTTAAAGATTTAAATGAGTGCAATATTCACATATGCAGCCCTAGATGTTATTTGACAATTAGGGCAAAAAGATGAAACTTTCTGCCCATTATTCTCCATATTGATTAACCTGCCATTGTCCCGTTTGAATTTTGCATACAAGTCAATACCAAAATCCTTATCTACATTTGTGCAGCTATTGGACTTTCCATTCCCATGAGTAAGCCATTACCAAATGTATCAAAGAGAGGTTGTTCTGAGTTTGTTCCTTAGAATCGCCTCAGTGATAAGAGAGGCATGACGTCTTCCATAGAAGCAGTATAAAAGTAAGATTTCTTGATAAAGCCTCCATGTTCCCTGCTGCTTTTTCTCTGCCAGGTCATTCCGTAGAATAACAGTGCTTCCAGTTCAGCTGTACTGTTCGTAATATTTCTGTTCTCCAGAATCACAGCTCTGTGGTTAGAGGTTGATGAAGCTTGGTGGATGGCAATGTTGCACATCTAAATGAACACATCCTCCTTAGCTCATTCTCCACGGACATGTCTCTGAGTACACACTGCATCGTTCACTTCTCCATTCATCAAACATCTAGTGAATATCTAATGTTTGAAGATGTGTGCTAGGATTACACAAACAAACACAAACAAACAAAAACAGTGTGTAGAGGAAGATCTTTCCCATGTAAAGTCTGAATACTGGTATGGGGAAACATAATTTAAAAACGAGATGAGAACTTCAAATAAGGATGGGGTTCTGAAATCGAGAAAATGACCTAACTAGAGCAGAGATTAGCAGCCAGAAAAGGTCCAGTCACTCACTAAATATTAGTTGAATGAATAAATATATCATGACACTCTTCTGGAATTCTAACCAATGTATAAGACACAAAATAGAAAAAAATAAGGTTTTTATTTTGCAGTGAATGAGACAATAAGGTTTATTTGCTGGCAATATGGTATATACACCAAGAACACTCAAGTAAAATAATTTGAAAACCTGCAGTATGGACAAAATAACTCAATAAAAGGGTTACGTATGTAAAAAAAAAAAAAAGAAGCTAAACTTTTCTTCCTTTCTTTGTTTTTTAAGAAAGGAAAAATTGGACTGGCATCTTGCTCTAGTAACGAAGAGGTTTTAAAAATGTAAAATTCTAAATAATGCCATTCATTTTTATAAGAATTGATACATAAATTAATCAGACCATAATGTGTGTACGTGTGTGGATATGTATATACAATATATTCTATATTGGATGAATTGGATGAATGAATTCTTCAATAAATGGTGTTGAGAAACGGCCTTTACTATGGGAGGATGTGTTAGTTTAAACCTTCTCATTGCCTTGTGTAACAAAATAAAATTCTAACAAAATTCTATACTATCCTAGAAGAAAATTTAACTGAATATTTACCGTCTCAGGATGAGGGTGGAATATCTAAGGATATACAGTATGGGAGAAAATAGAAAAGAAAAGATTGAGAGATGTCGAAAGTAAAAAAATGTAAAGTTATTTTGTGAGAAGAACATCAAAAAGGCAAATGAGAAACTACAAAAAGATACTAAATTGCAGAAGAAATTAATATGCTTTGTTATTTGAAGACTTTTAAAAATAAATGAAAAAATTTTAGTTCTATCAGAAAAACTGGAAATGATGCAGACAATTCATATATGAAAGTATGCAAATGACCAATAAATATATTTTATAAAATCTCAAACTCAAGAATAATAAAAATATGCAAGTCAAAATAAGTTCTTCTCATAAATTTTCAAAATGCAGAAATACCCATTGGTGCTGAAAATATCATTAGACCAACTGTTTTATATACTGCTGATAAAAGTCTGAATGGAAAGAACATTTCTTGAAAAAAAGTTTCTAGGAAAAGACATTTATATTTATTTAAATAAGTTTATCTTTGCATGACTTAATGGCAAAAATTCTAAACCTAAATATCCAATTGTAAGGGAATGTATATATTACTTTTTGTTTGCATCTATATAATGGAATATTATGCCACTAGTAAAAATTTGGCTTTTAGAAAAGAGCATTTATCATTATTTTCTGATACAGAAGTAACATTATTATTATGGAAAGTCAGAAAATACTGAAAAATATAACAAACAAACAAACAAAATATAGCCCAACCACACAGAGAAAACTTTCTTATGTGTGATTTTTTTTTCTATCTTTAAAGTTAGGATTAAACTGTATATTTAATTTTTAATCTATCTTTTTCACATTATTTTAACCTAGGAGATTATATACGTGTGTGTGTGTGTTTGTGTGTTCGTGGGCGGGTGTGCAGGTGGTAGTGCAGAGAGAGAGCGCTAGAGAGTCAGCGACAGAGAGAGGAAATGGGAATTCCTTGAAAAAAAGATTTGAATTAAGGCAGACAGTATTGTTGACTGGCTGTCCTTTGATTTATTACAGCTTTTTCTAAATAGTGATTGGAACAGAAGTATTTATTTATGGTGGATTATTTGCAAAAATGGCACCAACCATTCCTTCCATCCCTCTACATGCACACCCCCCTTCCTTCAAGAGGTGAAGTCTGTTTTCCTCTGTCCTTGAATCTGGGTGGGTCCTGTGCCTTGCTTTGACCAGTAGACTGTGTGCAAGTGATGCTGGTGGACTTCTGGGCATAGGTCTTAAGAGATTTGCAGCTTCCATTTTTTTCACTCTTGGATATCAGCCATCATAAAGAATTCCAACTATCTGGCCAGAAAAAGTCCATGGGCAGGGAAAAAAGGACCCTGGAAAGTGAGAAATTATGCAGGCAAGGAGAGAGGCCCAGTCAATCCCCAGTCATTCTAGCCACCCCAGCTGAGGCCGTTGTGGATCCTCCAGTCCTCGTAGAGCTGTCCAAACCGACATCACCTGGAGCAGAGACAAGCTACCCCTAGTGAAACCTATCCAAGTGGCAGAGTTGTCTGACTTTTGGTTGCTATTTTAAGCCATTAAGTATAGGGATGATTTGTTATGCAGCAGTACGTTAACAGAAGTACCAGAGGGACCAGATCAGGCTGATGATGAGAGGGGCTTTCGAGGTACGGAGCCTACAGGCATGCCCCTTTTGATTTTGCCCTTTCTTTTTCTCCTTCCTGAAACATGACAGCTACAGATGCAGCAGTCACCATGTGACCATGAGGTGACAAGCATGAGGAAGCCCTATATGCTAATGACAGCAAAAGGAAAGATGGAAAGAGCCAGATTACTGACGGCATCCTTGAACTGCTCTGCCTGCCTCAATTCAGCCTACCCCTAGAATTCTTGTAGTTGGATAGGCACTTGCATGTTTAAATGTTAAACTTATTTGTTAGGTTTGCTGTCCCTTCCAACTGAGTGTAAATTGATTCAACAGGCTTTTAAATTTTTGGTAAAATTTAAAGCTGTGAAAAAAACCTTATAATTCTATGTGGCAAAATCAGGTTTCAAATATGTCTGTCCTAACAATAAGGAAAGTATTTACATCTATCTATCTATCTGTTGATTGCTCTATCTTTCTCTCTGTCTATCACCTATCATGAGTGACTAAGTGAATAAAAACTGGGATATAATACATGAAAAGCCACTTACAATTTTTATGATTATTGGTCCATCTACTTCCTCACTCAGTTAACCTCACTGAGTCTTGTTTTCTTCGGCCATAAAATAGAGTTAAGCAGTGCATCTACTTTGTAGGGTTATTGAGAGGTAGAGAAAATGTAAGTAAGATGATTAGATTTGTGTTTACGCTAAGTACTGAATACGTTAGCTATAAATATTTCTATGAAGTTTTTATTTTCATTTTCACTTGTCTACTTTTTTGCTTCTTCTATTTTCCACAATGAGAACAGTTCCTTTTATGATCAGAAAAGAAAACAAAGCAAAAAGAGTCCTGTAGAAAAATCTCGGGATGGGACCAATAGAGTACTGAGCTCCAACACAAATATAAAGTTCTGTGGAGCAGAGGCTGAGTTTCTAGGTTTGTGGCTTAGAAATAGGGTCTGACAGAATAATTTTATGTATTACCCGAAATATTTATCAGTATTATTTAAATATTTTGTTTAATATTAAATGACAAAAATGAATCTTTATGGCAAGATGGATCTTTTTCCTTAAAAGATTGGCACCTGAGCTAACACCTGTTGCCAATCTTCTGTTTTTTTCTTCTTCTTCTTTCCCCAAAGCCCCCCAGTACATAGTTGTGCTTTTCTTCTTTTTTTTTTTTGAGGAAGATTAGCCCTGAACTAACATCTGCTGCCAATCCTCCTCTTTTTGCTGAGGAAGACTGGCCCTGAGCTAACATCCATGACCACCTTCCTGTATTTTATATGTGCGATGACTGCCACAGCATGGCTTGATAAGTGGTGCGTATGTCTGTGCCCGAGATCTGAACAGGTGAACTCTGGGCCACTGAAGCAGAGGGCAGGAACTTAACTTCTACACCACCAGGCTGCCCCCCAGTGTGTAGTTGTATATTCTAGCTGTAGGACCTTCTGGTTGTGCTGTGTGGGACACCACCTGAGCATGGCTTGATGAGCGGTGCCATGTCCCCACCCAGGATCCAAACCAGCGAACTCTGGGCTGCCGAGGCAGAGCTCTTGAATTTAACCACTAGGCCATGGGGCTGGCCCCAAATTAATCTTTATGTTATGCTCATCTACGTATCTTTGACTAAACTTGTGTACTATGAAATTGCCACAAAGCCCCACCCAGTAAAGCCTACAGTGTTTCTACATGGATGCTCACAAGACATCAAGTTGAATTTGCCTAAGATTTTTCTGAACATATGGCAAAGAGGTGGGAGCTAATGTTTTCAGTTGCTTATACTCACTGGATTTGCCTGGGCTGATATATTTCTGGAACTTTAATATTACTCAAAATAAAGTAGAGAAAACAGCACAAGGAATTTGATTGTTTCAGACTGGTAGTTGATCCCCAGTGTAGACAGAAATCTGGCAGTTATAACATAGCAACAGAGTCCAATGGCTTTGCAGTCTTGAATTCTAAGTCATTTCATAACTTGAAGGTGGATGTTCCAGTTTCAATTCTGCTGCTGACTGCCTGTTATTATCACACTGTCCTGGTTTCTTAATGGGTAAAATGGGGTTATAATGCTGACCTTTTCTTTGTTTCTCTCCCTTTCAGAGTATTTCAGATTTCAAAATTCTTTAAGGTGGAGTACAACAATCCATGGAATAGATCCAGATAAAATAAAAATATGTAACTAAGAAAATCACCTCAAAGAGAATATCGAAATGAGAGAAATAATGAAACTAGAAATGAAGAGTAAAATTTTTGCTGAGAGATATCATGAGCTTGTTGGATATGGTCATGATTTTCACTGTATTCTCTAGCAGACACCAAAAAGGAAAGAAAATGGGTTACACAATTCAGAGGGTTGATAAGATAAAATTGACCATATCAATAGCTATACAAAACCGAAAACAAAACAGTGGCTCCAGGAACACTATGTTTCCAGTACCTTCCACATAGTAGATATTTTAACGCTTTTATAGGGCAATTTCTCATAAAATTTTTCAAAATAGACCAATGAGAGAATATCAAAGTACAGTTTTGTATGATCAATCTAGATGGGACCAGAAATTCAGGTACAAGCTTTCGGATGATCTGACTTCATCCAGGGATTCGTGTTAAAGCAGACAGAGGGACATGGCAGGATGGCACGACTTTTAGGCAATCTTCAATCAACCATGTTTCGTTCAAATGAGTCTTTGTTAAGAGCTGGTTCCATTACAGTGTGTTGCCAGTTACATTTCAAGTTAATTGCTAGTTAAGTTTCAATGGAGCTGGCAAGGGGAATTGACATTCTCTTGTGAAAGTTGAGTTTAACAAGGACAGTGCCAGAACAGAGAGCCACCTACCTCCTCTTGCAGGTGGGCTGAGGAGTCATCTGTGGGCAGGGCTGGGATTCTCCTCTTGAATATGAGCCATGGAATGAGGTTGTTCAACATGACAAATAGAAATGGCAAGCAATAGGATATATTGGAGTATATGAGGAAGCCATTTGGTGTAAACCTAATTCAGCCTGACTTTGTTTTTCCAAAAGGGACTGATGAGGCCATTGAGCACGCATTGTATATCTGCTTTAAACATTTCCTATGGCAAGAACAAATGGCCTTAAGATAAAGGTGCAACTTCCCCCTACATTGGCATTTCCTTAAGGATAAGCATCTTTTCTTAAGCTAGGAACTGATTGCTAGGCTTGCCTTTGACCACTCAGCTCACCTGTCACCCCCCAGCTCGAGACAACAGACCTGCCACCCTGCTGTGTCCACTGAGAGAGCAGACCTACTTACTGTGTCCATCAATCGCTGTGCCAACAGAGCAGTCTTGCGACTATTGTAAAAAGGGCATTTCAATCATATGTGAAACACCCTTTTTGGGGGTATATAACCACTCTGTACACCCCACTTCTTTGATGCCCTTTCTTCCTTTGGGAAGAAAGGCCCCAGGCCATGGTCCTCACATTTTAGCTCAGAATAAACTCACCCAAATTTTCATTTATAGATTGGTTATGGATTATTTTTGTCGACAAACAGAACAGAAAAAAATTAAAACAATAAATAGGAAAACAGATATTTAAATAGATGAAGTCTGAGAAGAAAAAAAAAAGAAGAAACAGTATGATTTTAAGGTAAGAGAATATGTCCCAAAGGCAAAATATTAATTTTAAAATATGAAAATAACAATTAAGTTAAGAAAATTAAACTTAAAAATAAATAGATGCAACATAAAAAGGTAGGTCTGAAAGTAAAAAATTAAGACAAGTTAAGACTAAAAGTAGTTTTTAAGAATATACGAATAAAGTTATATCATTTTTATTAAAAATGTAGGAGTATTAAGTTAAACGAAAATGAGAGGCAAAAAATCTAAAATTCAAAAATAAAAAATGAAATTAGAATAAAAATTAGGAGTAAACATCTTACAAGTTATTAATAATAAATTTTAAGTCAATGTTGAGGCAATGAACCACGGAAATCAACTGTTGGCAAAGGCAGAAAATGCTGGCTGCTGTAGATGGGCTAGGAGGTGGGTCCCCAGGGAGGAAAGGCGCTGGCTGGAGGTGGCTCGCCAAGTCAGGTCAGCCGGCAGTGTGTCCTTCCTCAGAGAGCAGAGTGTTGCAAGGGCCTTGCTCCTGTTGGAACCTTTCACAATTATAAACAAAATCTTGATAAACATTCGTGTTTACACACATTTTTGGGGGAAAAAGCTCTGAAGGTGTAGTCGACTAAAGTATATATACATTTTAAAGGTTTTGAATGCCAATTTGTAATGCCAATTTGTCCTCCTGTGGTTGGTAGCAATTTATATTTAAACTAACAGTGCAAGAAAAGTCTCTCTCACTTCCCCCTTGTCTATCTGGTGTGGTGTTATCGCGCTGTTTTCTTTGCTAATCGGAGAGCTGAAAAATATCTTGTTTTAAATTGCATTTCTTTGATGGTTATTGAGGTTGAACCAATTCTCACAAAAGGAAATTTTGTTTATTCAGAACTCTTCCCTTCCTCTTTCCTCTGTCTGGTAGTCTAGATGTAAACAGGCTAGACTACTTTAACTCTTACAAGGCAGATAACTTAATTGGCAAATAACTTTGGGGTAGTCACTACATAGAAAACGCGTTTGTTCAAACCTCTTTTGTTAAATAGGCCTTTGCCAAGCTTCCTGCTCACTAATTAGCTCTCAAATCTGGCTTGATTCCTGAGAAAATGGAAATAATGATTAATTAATGGCAATAGTTGTTTGAATTCCCAACATTATTTGGTAACATAAAATATGCTAAGATGACTCTTACGTATTTCCAGTTAAACTAAAATTAAAACTAAAACAAATTAAACTCAAATTGCTCTATTGAACAATTAAGAATAGTTGTCTTTTATGATAAGAGTTGTATTATAAGTTTTTTTGAATTACTAGAATGTGAAAATTAAAACAAAGTGACAAAATTAATATCACATTTAAATTGCAGGTAATACCCTATGCAATTCAAATTTTATTTTCTGAATACAATTTATATACTTGTCTAATGCATACTGACTTTTCTTTGGTTGGCTTTTAAAATATTCTCTTACTGGCTATTTAGAGCATGTTGAATATTCAGAAGATAGGCTAGATGGTTTCTGTATTCTAAGGTCAGTGAATGGGAAAATTCAGTCTGTATATTAAGAAATATTTACATCTGTCACAAAAATAGTTCCAATATTGAAAAGAGAAGACAGATGTTCTCACATTTTAAAATTAGATTTCAAATTGCAACGTATGAAACCACAAGAAAGGTTTTAAATTTCATAGAGAAAATAAAAATTATAAAACATTTAGTCAAAAATGTCAAGTAGCTGATAGTTTTATGGCAATTTTTCAAATCTACAAAACTGTTTGAAACCCCTAAAAAATCCAAGATTGAAATTTCTTTAGATACTATTCTAGATTATTTTTCTTGCTTTTAATAGGATTTACTGAGAATAAATTTCAACAAGCAAAGAGAGATAAAAGGTATAAATCCAAGACTTTAATTTTAGTAAGATGGTTGACCAATTGAGCAGAGAAACTCCTTGCAGCATTGAATGGCTGAAATAATGGATTAAATGTAAAAAATGTTTTAAAAATCATTGCTAATGTAGTAGTAAATTAAGAAAAGCCATCAGAGGGCAGAATTGACAAGAAAACACAAATCTAGAGCATCAGTGAGCATGCAGTCAGTGTTTGCATGGAGAGCACCTGCCAGTTGTCAACAGCCTTGAGCATCGATTTTAAGGTTCAGTGCACCCAGGAGGCTGGAGGCAAAGCCTGGGCCTGAGTTTCACAGAAGGCTAGGTCAAAAATCTGAGACCCCTTCCAGAGGACGACACCTGACTGAACTTGAGGAGAGATGTCCTTACAGAGGAAGATGTTGAGAATACTTGTCCATCTAGCCTTGTGTATGACTTTATTTTATTTTATGCTGCTTTGACATCTTGAGGTCTTACTCATCCTGAAGAGACTGTCCCTTGGAGAGCTACCTAATTCCTAGAGTTACTAAACAACTTGCCTGTGAGCATGCCTTTCATATGCAAGTCAAATAATCCTGAGTCCGTACCCTCAACCACCTCCTTTATGTAACTTGCATACACTCAACCAAGATTCCCCTTTACCTAAATCACACCAAGATCTGGTACCAGACAACTAGGGACCACACCTATAGGCTAGAACCCAGTGAAATTATTCAAACTATTCAATCCTAAGCTTGCTTAGCTTGCCTACCTTATTTTGCCCCTTCCTTCTTGCAAAACATGATAAAAGCTCTAGCTGTGATTTTCCCTTGCTCCTTCCACCTCCTGACCAATCCAGGTGCTTCCCCATCTGGCCCTGTATGGAATAGCTTGCTTCCTCCTCTGGGGACTGTGAGTAATAAACTCTTCTTTCAAGGCAGGTGTCTCCATATCTGTCATTTTACCACGCCTGATTCAAACAAACTCTGGGTACACATTAAAACATGGTGGTTTTGGATGGAGCAGAATATAAAATTAAAAATAAATATGAAAACAACAAAAGTCCCTTAAGAATTTCTAACCAGGAGATCTTACATACATAGATACGGGACATGAATTCCCACTACTGTGTGATTTTAAAACCCAAGCCAATATTTAAGCTAAAGTGATTGTGGATTGGTAGTGGTCCCAAGAGCCTGGCAAAAGAAAACACAAATCTGCTTTGGGGGAAAGAACTTTAAAAATAATTTTCAAACAATTCTTGGAGTTCCAATGAATATCATCTCCCAATAAAATGTCATTAAAAACTTGAAGAAATAAGCCATAAGCAAGGTTAGCAGAGACAAAACATTATGAACCATACCTGCAAAGCCTATAGACATTGCAATAATCAGAAGAAGAATATAAATGAGCGTTTTTTAAACCTTTAAGGAAAGAAAAGAGTGAATCAAAAATATAAACAAAGACCAAATTACTACTAGTAAAGAACCACACAGAAGTTCTAAAAATTAAAATATAAAATTAGATTAAAAAATCTGATTGAAGGATAAAATAATACATTACACAGTTGAAGAAAGAATCACTACATGGAAGACTGATGCAAAGAAATTACCCAGGATGCAGCAAAGAGAGAGAAGGAAATGAAAATATGAAAGAGAGAACAGAGGGAAGAGTTCCCAGATGCTCCTAATGATAGTTGCAGAATAATAAAGTAGAAAAGATGGTAAACAGAAAATATTTGAAAAGATAATTGCCATTTCAGATGTTTTGAAAGCACCGATACACCAATATGAAATTCAGGAGACACCATCAGTCCCAAGGAGGTGAATAAAAACAATACACAGCTAGACACACTGAAATTAAGACAGTAGTGATGGTGAAATTAAGACAATGAAAAAGAGGAGATATTTAAAGCATCAGAGAGTAAAACAGATTAATCACAAAGGAAGAACAGTTAGATTAAAAGTTGATTTCTCAACAGCCAGGAAACAGTGGAATAACAGACTCTACGTACTGAGAGAAAATAACTGTTACCATAGAATTGTGGGTTAAACAGAACTTTCACAAATGAGATGTGCATAGTTACTGATTGTTAATAGGTAGTTCTGTCTATTTTAGAACGTAAATCTTAGAGTCAATTTAGGCTCGCCTTTCCCCAGGATCTGGTGCCTTGGAACTTGTGCTCGTGGTGGGAGTGGAGAAAACTCTCATGTCCTTGTTGGTTTTCAAGCCCTTAGTGATCTGGTTTTGGGACAGGGAGGAAGAGAGTCTAAGGGTGTTTCCATACATAACTGCCTGTGTATAATTGGCTGATGTTTACTTTATCAGTTGAAACTGCTCTTCCGTTACTTAAACAAACGCACCATGGGGTGGATTTTCCTTCCTTTTCTGCCTGTTGCAGCTACTTCTCTGTGGAAGGCATCCTAATGCTGGTTTTCTAATGGACAGATGCATTTTGGTTCTGTGAAAGACCCTTTATGGTGCTCTGGTGTTGGAGAATTGGCAGAGGCTTACCCACTTACTACCCCTCCATTCTACCATGGGAGGTTCACCTCCTTACCTCTTGCTGGTGGGGAGTCCTAGTCAGTAGCTCTCTTGGGGACCACTAGCAAAATAACTTAATTTCTAACCTGCACCCAAAGTGATTGTGAGAAACATAAATATCCTTGCCACTGTCGAGGACTGGAATTGGCCACCCCAAGATATGTCTCTTTGGCATGAGGATTATTTTGGGCTGGTTACTTTTAACAACTGCAGACAGGAAAGAAACTCTGAAAAGTAGAATTTACTTACCCTTTGTTAAGACACATTTACATTGTAAAGGAAATCTCCGTCTGTAAAGGTGTCTCCCTCTCTGTACCAGGAAGAAGGAAGGATGACCTTATCTCTTGAAACTCAATCAATGCCAAAGGCAAGGACTTAAATCTGCATCTTGTTTACTGTACTTGTCTGGTAAACTCCCCCAACATCCTCCTTTATCTTTAGCTGAAGATGATATTTAAGGTGGTGGCTTCTGCCATTTTGGCGAGTTGCTCAGGTTGCCTGAGCCTCTCGCATGTATACATGTTATAAAGCTTTGTTTAATTTTCTCCTGTTATTTTGTCTCATGTGAATTTAATTCATTCTCCGGCCAGAAGAACTCTGAGCTGGTAGAGGAAATGTCTTTCTCCCCTACACCACACCACACAGTGGGAATACAGGCTGTGTCTCTTTGCAGTTGTCCCTCTTTATTATCTTTCTTCTTTCACCAGCAGCTTTAAATCTAGGGCAACAGATGCCCTGCTGGTTCAGTTGCTTAGAAAATTTCATATGAGGGATGATCAGCAGTCACAACTTGGTGGAAGGAGCAATGGTTCTGGCATCCTCAGTCTTGTAGGATGGGAGAGAATATCTAGAATATTCCTCCTCGCCTATAGGAGGACTATGGGAAGCTGCTTCACAAACTCTCATTACCTTCAAAGATGGCTTCCAGCCCTCCTTATTTTCATGTAGTCCTGACAAAGTGGGGAAGTGGAGGACTAGGATGATGGATGGTTCCAGCTGTGCTGAAAAAGTGCCTCTCAGCAATCCTCTCTTCAAGGTGGTTGGCCCCACAGCTAGTAGTTTTTTGATTTTAGAATTTGACATTACTTGACATTAGAATGTTGATTCTGGGCATTAATTCTGGGAAAATAAGAAAATACATTTGCATTACTTGATGTTAGACTATGGACCCTTAGGCATTAATTCTGGGACAGTGAGCAAGTTTTCCATTGGTACTCTACAACACCATGTTATAATGACATAACTTATCATCACAGACAGAAACTATCCTTTGCATAATTGTTATGCAAATATCACTGAATTCCCTGTACTATACTACAAGCTAATGTTTGTAATGAAACAATTCAAGTTTTAAAATATGAACAACTGTGGTTGTTGGAGATAACATCAAACTATAAATAGCATTAGAAATAAACAATGAAGGTAAACAAACTATGAATAACATTATAAATATAACAATGAAGGTGCAGTTAAATATAAGTAAGAAAGATTCCGGTTTACAGAATTGCCCAGAATGAATAGCTTTTGGAGACAGTCAACTTGAGAAATTTTTGGGTGCTAATTTCCTTCACAAATTCAATTTATACTTCTGAGACTTATTCTAAATCCTAAACTACACAGGCCTTGGAAGAAAAATTCATTTTCTATTCTTATTTCTCTTTCCTCTATTTCTTAATCGGATTAGTACAATGATAATATAAATTTTGAGTGACTATGCAAAATATTGTAATCTAGTATTTCTGTAAATTAGTATAAGAAAAAGGCAAACTCTTTCCACACAGAATATTCAGCCAAAAGTATAATTAAGTGTGAAATCAATTCAAGTCCTCTCCTTCTCATCTGATGGCCAAAGATCAGTAGGGTTTGTTTGCATTTAATGTTTGTTTCTTCATGAAATTTTACTAATTTCATACTAACAGTTAATTTCAGACTTTTGTCCTTCAAGAATGATGTACTGTTGAACTACTCAAATCTCTGTCCCGTCTAGCACCTTTTAAAACCACTCCGTTTCTTTAGAGAACAAAAAGCGTCTAAGGAATCCTACCTTAAAAGTATAATAGTCTTCTCCATTGATAAGCTTCTCAATAATTAAAAAGCATTGAGAATTATAATGAAATGAAGACTGATTTTGATGCAAGGCTCATCATATATCTATGAATGAACTTAGCAAACTTCTAGTTTATGTAATTAGGAGAAACAACAACTCTTGGAAACACAGCTAAAGTTTATGACTCGACTCTTGTCTGATGCAACGCCTTAAGCCCTCTAGGGAGGGTTGGTCTCAAACAACATAAACATACGAATGGCTGTCAGCTGAATGAAACGTGGCAAAAAGTGGTCTGTCCCTAAAGTTGCCATATCAAGTTAATATAAAGGCCAGTACTTTTCATAAATCCACAAAGCCATATCCTAAAAAGAGAGAAATAATTTTTAAAAGTTTTATTTTATGGAAGAAATGTATCTTCAAGATACATTCCCAGAACTTCATTTTTAAAATGCCTATTACTTTGTATATTATTCAAAAGCAAACATACGTGACAATCATCCCAAGTTACTTTGAACTTTCCTGTTTCCACTGGATATTTGGCCAGATAATTGATGTGATGGAAGCCTAGATTTTAACCAATAGGAGGTGGTAAAAGCACAGGGCTTATGTCCTTGCTGTGAGATATGAATTATAGCTACAAAATTTGAGATTCTCAGGTGAGATCTTGGTTCCCTCACTTGCAAGTTTTTTTTTTTAAGTAATTAACTGATTAGATGCATAACAAAGAATAGGGCCTCTGAACTGTTTCCCAGCCCCCTATTTAAAATCCTGTGCTTCATAGAAAGCGACTGACTCCATTTACAGTTCCTCAAGCTGCATTCTTCAGTTTTAAACATATAAGAGGAAAAATCAGAATTCTTCATTGGCAAACACTATTGCTATTGATTCTCCATTCTTTTCCAGAAAACTCTAGTACCTGCATAGGATGTTTCAATATAAGAAAAATTGCTGTTATAAAATTTCGCTTTTGTAAACTAGTTTTACCCTTTTGACATTTCCATTGCTTTGAAAAGCTAAAATATATATTTTATTATGTTCTTTGTGAGGGTGCTTTTCTATCCCAATATTCAATATGCACTAACGATGCAGTAGGTGCTTCGTGGGTCCTCTGGTGTCGCCCTTCCTGCCTCTTGTAGTCACATGGAATATCTAATGCATGATCTAATGCCAATGTTATCACTTCTCACATTCTTATTCCCTAAAAGTAACCAGGGCTCCTTGAAGTACAGCTGACTCCACCTTTTAAGATCGGAAAAATAAAAATGGGCTTGGAACATCTTGTTAAAAAAACAAGAATGCTTTCAGATCTGAGGTGGTATGAAAAGAGACAGGCTAGTCTGTGAGAGAGCTTCCAGGGGCTCAGTATATCAATTTTAACATCAGAAAGGAAAAAAAAAAATGATTATAGTCGATTTGAACATGCTAAATATGTTAAAGGGCACACGATTCCATGGTGAAACTAAGAAAGCCATGTTAAAGTGATTGTAACGCTCGTGTAGATTTACAGTGCTTGTATAAAAATGCGATATATCGAGTACCCTAAATTATTTGAGAAATACACTAAAATTTTGATCAATTACAGGTTTTTAAATTACAGAAGTCGATCCCTCTTTATTTTTTTTAATGGAGGTGAAATTTTGAGACAGACGTATGTAAAAGATGGAAAAAATATGTTGCTTTCAAGGTGGGGAAATATATTTGAATTAGCTGATAAAAAATAAAATGTCAGTGAATCAAAGGAAAAGAGTTTAGATCAGCAAGACCGTGTCAAAAACAGGCACAATAAGAAGGGGAAACTGCAGGGCGCTCACCTTTTAATGATACCAAATTGAGGTGAGCCAAGAACACGGAGGGAATTTGAGCAGGTAGTGTGGGTTTTAAGGAAAGGAATTGTGCATTTAGGTTGCCCTAGCAACAGGGGTGTCTTCTTATGCTCAGATATTGTAATGAGGAAAGAACATGAGCAGGGAGTCAAAGATAATTGGAGGGAGCCCTGTCTCCTTTGGAGATAGATTTGGAAAAGAGTTTGGGACAGCTTGATGCCATTGACAAAAGACCATGTCTTGAGAGAGAAAATTGAGTTATGTTCCAAAGAGAGAAGTCGAGCCTGTATGCTCCTGAGCTTCTGAGTATGGCTTAAATCCGCTGTTTTTTCCACTGATTTCAGTTGAAGTTGGGGAAAACAAATAAATAGGGTACCTGCATATTCACAACCGCTCTGTGTTCGTTAGAATCGCCGCTGGGAAGGCACCTCGGACTGAGAAGTGAAGGGAGCTCACTTTTCTGGTCACCGTGTAAGGTGGCTTTGGACCCAAACTATCATAGCAGTCTGCAGTGTGATCGACTCTCCTGCTGCTTATTAACACACAGGGTCTGGATATGTCCCTCGCATGTAGTGATTCCACTTATCTTAGATTTCTTTCCATAACAGGAAACATGTCTTCCAAGTCTATCACATTCCAGTGAAAGCTGCACTAATTTCTACAAAGTTCTTGCTTATCTTGAGCTGAAACTTGCTTCTCAGTAATTTCGGTCTGTTAGTCCCAGGTTTGCTTTTGAGTTACCTGTGGCAGTTTTAAAAACATTTTAATCTCTTCTTGAGCTTGAATGAATTTAAGGTAATGCCTCTTACAATGTATTTAACAATGAGATATGTTTAAATATGCCTCTTAGTAATGGTACTTCTATTATTAACTATAGTATATAATAATAGTAACAATGTACTTTTATTGTTAGTAGTAATAATATCTTATCATTATTTGTGATTATGCACACATTGCTTTGTATTTTTATGAACAACGAGGAATGGCGCCTTCCCCTGGTCGAGTCTGTCCAAGGTGGGGAGTAACTGTGAGGTTTGAGAGGAGAAGAGAGGTTGAACTCATATTTGGTTATTTCAGGCTTTTTATTGTTCATTGCTCCATTAAGCACAACAGCCAAAGGACGACGCGAACCTCAGGTGAGACTCCTGAGGGGTGCGCCAAGCTCAAGGGCATCAGTGACATCTACTTTAAACATTGTGATTTGTGAAAAGTCAATTTTGCCTTTTGCTGTCTTGTTTTGATTTAGTCCAGACTTCTCTTTTTGTAGAAAACTAGGGCCCTGTACCAATGACTGATCTAAGAGAATACAATTTTCCTACCAAGTTCTCATGTTTCTCATTTTGGAAAAAAACAAAAACAAAAAAATAGAAGACCTGGATCTAAGTAAAAAGATTTCTGTGTTTTGTGTTTTTCTCTATAGAGGATATACACAAGCCCTGTGAAGCCCCTGGCTACCTATTTTTCTTCCACTTCTGTATCAAGACTGGTTGTCTGACCCAGAGAAAGGGAGTAAAATAAATGAAATGAAGTTACTGAGGTTTTTATGAAACAGGCATTCTTTCTCTTTTCACACACAACTATAAGAAGTTCATTTGCTCCTACTGGTTTAATGTCAGACTCCTGGAGAGTTTCAACGATGACACGTTATGAATGTGAGGTGAGAACTGGGTGAATGGTTTCAGCATAGTAAATTCCACCCACTGCTCGTTATTTATAAGGTACACTCATATCCTGAAGGAAGCTTGAAGGTTCTCAAAAGAGATATTAAATAATAATAGTAACAATATTAATAGTACATTTTCTAAGATGAGCTGTTAGAACATTTGAACAATAGCTGAAACCTATGTGCTCAAGTTCCTTCACTTTAAGAAACTGAGATGATAAACTTTGGAAGTCAGATTTCAGAAATTTATATTTTGCACGTAAATGGTATGCACAACACTTTTTAGTGTAAGAGAAAAGACAGGCAACAACAGGGAAAATTTTCAAAGATTGACTTGGCAGTATTTCATGAGCATGTACAGCATCCAAATCAGCTAATGAAATGCCTCGGCTCAATCACTAGCTGCTTACAAAGGAATTTTAAAGATAAATGTCAAAAGAGAAAGGATAAATAAATTATGGAGTAAATTGGCACTAATAACAAGTTATAAGGAAATTAGAACATTTTCATATTGTAAAAAAAAACCCCAAGATTTATTCAAGAATTGTAAAGGAAACAGGATAATTCATGGTAGAAAAATGGTCAAATGATGTTTAGAGGGAAAAAGAGGAATATGATGTATTAGTAGCTTGAAGCCTATTGAAACTATTACTTTGTTGTTAAAAAGAGTAGTTAGGTGAAATTTAGAGGTAGAACTAGGAAACTCATAAAATAGCTACTGTTTCTTTAAATTTACCAGCCAACTTAAGACAGTTTATAATAATTAAAGATATATTCCACTAAAATTATCCTGTAATACAGCATAGGTTAGGTAATTTGACAAATGCGTCAATGCTGGAATTTAGTAGAATATAATTTAATAAACTACTTTTTGCTTAAAGGGATTAATACAGTGTAATAGAATATGGTGATTCATCTATTGGTTCACAGTATTTAAAGTAAATCTCGCATCAATTTTACTTACAAAAATGATCACATATATCAAAATATTGAAATTCAGGCAAACAATAAATAATACAAATATTAATAATTCACAGTCCACAAAGCAGAGCCTTGTTTATTATTTTATTGTGCAGGATATAGGGGAGGAAAGATTTTTCCTCTACCCTTGTAGTCTCTTTGGCTAGTCTAATAACCAAACTGATATAAGACAGATTAGCAAGAGAAAAATAAATTTAGTTATGTATGTACAAGGGACCCATGAAGACAATGAGACCCCAGGACAAGTTGGAAGTTGAGTCTTATATGCCATTTTGAGCTAAGGAATGGCATAGGGGCCTGAGACTTCAAAGGGGAGGAGGGTAATTCACAGGAGGATAAGAAGAGCCGATGCTTGGTGATTTGACCTGCCACACATATAAGTCATTCAGATAGAAAGTTCTCTCTGGTAGTAGCTCTCTGTCTGGGTCCGGCCCCTCGTCTAAATACTTAATGGGTAGTTAGTGGAGAGGGAAACATTTTTCTTGAGTCTCCTGGGTCTTGATTGCCTTCAACTCAAAATAGTCCACATGCCAAAGTGGCACATTTTGGGGAAGCTTGTTCTGAACCCCTTCAACAGTGTTAACATGAATTCACTTAAAATTAGTTAACATTCTGTCACTATGTGCCTTTTTCAACTAGGAAATATGACAGATTTTTGAGCTGCAAAAGCATTTTATTATTTGATACCCGGTAACAGATGTAATTAGTTCTGGGAACCATAAGTCAAGCAAACATGTGATTATAATTTAACATATGGATATATTAACAAAGATACTTATAAATCTAGCAATAGTAAATAAAGTTATCTATTGTTGAAAGATAATCACTGTCTTTGAAGGTAGGTAAAAATACTAACTTTCAATCAATAATCCTTATCATTCTTATATTAGGTTGGAATATATGTGGCTATTTGGTACAATGCATCCTAATATGAAAGTTTGCTCAAATTTTTTTAAAGGTAGGTGCACAGAACTAATAGAAAATAGTATTAAATTTCAATAAGTACGTTGGGTTAGTTTTTAGAGAGATTGAACAGATTATATTTATTGAAAGAGAGGGAAGGAAAGATAAGGATGAGAAAGAGAAAAGAGCCAAAGAGGAGTGAAAGATAGATAAATAAGCAGAATAAATAGCGGTGGGGTTGGAGGAGCAGGGCAGAGAAATAGAAGAATGGAAAGGCAGGAACAATAGAGAGGGATTTAAGAGGACTTCATGTTTTCTCAGTAGAGCGTCATATAATCAGAAAGTTATATATGCAGGACCCATGGCTTTTAACTTCAAAGTTATATTTATTAGTAATTTTGATTGGAATTGAGTTCGAACTGTGATTATGTGATATGAATCAATTGTGAAATAAAAGCATATACAGATTTGATTGTACTTACCATTCAATCTGATTATTCACATTGTCTCAGTTTCATGACTTAATTTTAAAGAAATTGGATTTTTTTTTTTTTTTTGAGGAAGATTAGCCCTGAGCTAACCACTACCAATCCCTCTCTTTTTGCTGAGGAAGACTGGCCCTGAGCTAACATCCATGCCCATCTTCCTCTACTTTATATGCGGGATGCCTACCACAGCATGGCTTTTGCCAAGCGGTGCTAGGTCCGCATCCGGAATCTGAACCAGCGAACCCCAGGCTGCTGAGAAGCAGAACGTGTGCACTTAACTGCTGCAGCACGGGGCCGGCACCAGGAATTGGATTTGAGTAATTAAAAATTATAGTGGGTCAGCACTGTGGCCTAGCGGTTAAGTTACATTAGTTACATACAGCTTCAACCAGCTGAAAGACACCTGCTGGCCTGACCCCTGGTGCCAGTCATCTATAACGTGCAATGGGGCAATGCTTATTTAGGTCCCACTAACTTCAGCATGGAGGTTAACATGCCAAAAAAAATGATTAAAATATTAGGTGAGTATATTAGGCCATTTTTTTCCGTGTTCAACTTTAATTGAAAACTACAATGTGCAAGACACTCTTGTCAACCTTAAACAGAGCAAGAGCAATTTTATTTAAGAAAAAAGTGAGTTTATTGGGAATGACTGAGGAATTGCAATTTGGGAAATGCAAACTGTGGAATACCATGGGCTAGTCCAGAGAACAGAGGAGAAGGGCTTGCTTTCACAGAGGAAAAGAAGAAGTTGGGAGGGGCTGTTTTGAACAAAAGTCCATTGGAGGAGGAGAGCAAGAGTTTCAGGGTTGTGATGACTTCTCATTGGCTGAGTAGCGGTGGCTTCTCATTGGCTGGGTTGTTGCTGGGCAAGGGGGTCTTCCTTCCTCCTGCCCAGGCAGGTAAAGTAAGATTCCTCCTGCCCTGGAATGTAAAGGAAGCTGAGACAGAAGGCACCTGCTGAGAGCTCCCCCTTCAGGGCTTCCTGACTCCATGTTGAATGAGATTTCCTTCATTTATTTTCACACTCTGCTTAGGTACCTATTAGTTTTATCACTAGATTTGGGTAAATATCTGGGAGTGAAATTACTGTGTCCCCGGGTAAGCACACAGTAGACTTGCCTATTATATATATGGTAGACTCTGGTGGTGGTGGGGTTGGTGAGAAGTATAACAAAATGCATAAAAGTACACAAACCTTAGGTGGGTAGCTCAATGAATTTTTAAAAAGTGAACATACTCCCATCAGCAGCACCGAGATAAAATATTAACCAAACTGCAGAAGACCCACCTGTACCCCTTCCAGGAATCTCCCAACACTTCTCCCTGTACGGGATAACACTCCATTATATGAATGTGATATTGTGTTTTGATAAGAAATACATATTTTGGTTTTCCTACCAGCTTCTGGCCAGAACTTCTCAAACCCTTGTAATTTCCTAAGTGATAAGAGCCTTATGCTTTCAGGATAACTTTTGTTGTAATATCTGGTTTTAGTTCCTGCCTCTTGAAATAGCTCTGGAGTGATAAAGGTGAAAGAGTGTCTTTTCTCATTCACAGCAAATCCCTTTCCACCACATCTAAATTTATGTTAATGAGGTGACTTTTGGAAGGCCCCTAAGGATGGGGGCTGGTTGCCAGGGGAACCAACCACGTGATTAGAGGAACTTTCAGCCCCACCTCCTGACCTTGAGGAGGGGAGAGGGGCTGGAGTTTGAGTTAATCATCAGTGGCCCATGATTTCACCGATCATGTTTATGAAATGAAGCCTCCATAAAAAGCCCTAAGGGATTCAGAGAGCTTATGGGCTGCTGAACACAAGGAGGTGCTGGCTGGTGTGGCTAGCAGGAGAGGGCATGCAAGCTTTGTGTCCCTTCCTCACACCTTGCCCTTTGCATCTTTTCCATTTGGCTATTCCTGAGTTGTATCCTTTTATAATAAACCATTAATCTAATAAGTAAACTGTTTTTCTGAGTTCTATGAGCCCTTCTAGCAAATTATTGAACCTGAAGAGGGAGTTATGGGAATCCTCGATTTACAGCTTGTCGGCCAGAGGTACTACGGGAGGCCTGGACGTGTGATTGGCGTCAGAAGTCGGGGGTGGGGCAGTCTTGTCGAACTACGCCCTTCACCGGTGGGATCTGTGCTAACTCCAGGCAGTTTGCGTCAGAACTGAGTTAAAACGTAGAATGCCCAGGTGGCGTCCATCAAGAATTGGAGTGTTGCTTGGTGTGGAAAACCCTACACATCTGATGTCAGAAGTATTGGGGAGAGTAGAGTGGAAGAACAGAGTGTTTTCCTTTTTATGAGTGTGTATACCACAATTTAGTTATGCATTCTACCACTGGTAGATATTTGGGGTGCTGTAAAGAGTGCTACTATGACTATTCCTTTGTGTGACTTTCGGTGAAGAGCTATAAATGTTTCTCTTGGGTATGTACCTGGGAGTGAAACACCTGGGTCATGGGGATGTGTATGTTCAATTTTCATTGATACAACCACACAGTTTTCTAACACAGTCACACCAATTTACACCTCAGCAACACTCTTACCCCGACGTTCCTCCTACTCACCAACACGTGGTTTTCTCTCTTTCATTTTAGCCTTCCAGTGGGTCTGTAGTGCTACAGCATTATGAATTTAATTTGTGTTTCCTGAATGCCTAATGACTTTGAGCACATTTTCATATATTTTTTGGCAATTTCGGTGTCATCTTTTGTGAGGGACCGTTCTGTTTTTTTCTTTTGATTTGTAGGAGATCATGATATATTCTGGAAACTGATCTTTTGTTAAGTTCTAGCTATTATAAATAATTCTCTCAATCTGTGGCTTGCATTTAATAGCTTTGTTCAGGCATAATTTACGTACCACAGAATTTTTTCATGGCAAGTATACAGTTCACTGAGTTGTAGTACATTATGCAGTTGTAAAATCATCCCCACAATTCAGTTTTAAAATACTTCACTCCTGAAGTGTCCCTCATACCTGTTTGTTGTCAATACCCACTCCAACCCCTAGCCACAGGCAGCCACTGATCTGTGTCAGGAAGTGAATATTTTCATGGTTCTGCACAGTTAGGGCTTTCTAAGAAAACGTTACTGACACCTATGTTAAGCCACAAGCATCGGAAGTTAAAAGGTGTTAGACCTGGAACGACCTGCACTCAAAGGGTGTTGAAACTTACATCTTTCAGAGCCAAATGCTCTGCACTTGGGGTACACACTTCCCGTCTGTCTTCCTGAGAGAATTCATTTACATTCATTTATGAAGGATGTAAAACACTAGGGAGCAAAGATTTCTTTCTCTCTCAGGAATGGAGGAGGGAAAAGGAGCTATCCTGTTTCTATATAAAACCCCAGATTCATAATTTCAGGGTTCCCCTCCTGTGAGACACTCCTAGGCATGCAGTCCTAAACATGTGGCTCTCACTGTGTCACCTCTGCGAAATTGGTGAAGTCACTGTAGTAAGTAACATTAATGATGCTGATCTCTGCTCCAGCCACTTCCTGGCTGCTTTCAGGATAACAATGAAGAAATACACAAAGTAAAAATGTATTAATTTTGTTGACAAGGATGAGATCCTGTTTGAAACAAGGTTTGCTGGAAGAGACAGGGGAGAACCCCATAGGCTGACTCACAGGATTTGAGAGAAGTCAACAGAGACCAGTAGCTGATGTGTGGAAAGGACTGGAAGACATCTGTTGGCTGAGGACACGGAGTAGGATTGGAACAAGCAGCCCAAATGGTGCTTTTGGTTTTTGCTTTCTTGTCCAGGCCCGGGAGGAAAGGGTCCAGGAAGTCCCCAAATTAGGCTGTGGGTGGGTAGAGAATGTGACGTCGCTGTTGCTCTCCCCCTGTGCTAGATGAGAAAGAGCAGGAGTTCCCAAAGGTGGGCTTTGGGTAGGCCAAAACAGTAGAAGTGACTTTGCTCCTTGCCCTCTCCTCCGGACAGGAGGAAGCATTAATTAGTTCCCCAAGCTGAAGGCAGGCTTTGGGCACTGCAGCCGCTAAGGGCCTTGAACCTGAAGGGAGATGACACTCACTTATTCCTGTGGACACACTTCATCTGCTTCCCCAGGTCCCTCACTCCCCTTCCACCCTGATCTCGGCTGCCTTAAGGTTTAGGGGTGGGGCTCAGGGCTTCTTGTTTCCAGGGATTGGGGTGGCTCTACACACCTGTCCCTTCATGCCTGGGACTTCAGGACGGGAGGGATTCAGATGTTAATAATCTGGGGGACACAGGTATCTATGTGCCTAGTTCAGTGCAGGGAGGGGTGTGAGACTCAGAAATGGATGATAAAGGCGCCCAGAAGGTAAAATGTGGAGCCATGGCTGTGGGTGAGAGGACGGAAAGAAACAGCCCGGCCATAGCCCAGATGCTGAGAAGAGCACAGGCATGGAACCACAGCCAAAAATAAGGGGGAAACCTCCACTCATCCCCTCACCTGGTCTGACTGTCTCTGCAGCCACCTCTCTAGCTGGGATGTAATAGCTTACCCTGGCAGCTGTGACTGCAATCTTTGAAATGCTAAATTAACTCTTAGGGCTTTAAGCAAAACCTGAAGAAAAGAAAAACAAGTGTAATAAAAAGCCTGTATATTTTAATTTTACATGTACGTGGCCGCCTTCACAGGAAAATGTAAACACAAAGAAGCAGTTAGAGCTGAACGCTTATGTGTGAGGTTGGACAAAGGGTAGTAAATTCTGAGAACGTGACAAGACGAAGAGGTTTGGGCGAGGGCAGTGAATTGTGGAAAAGTGACTGGAAAGATGAGGGTTAGTTAACAAGTTTGTACGGATTCTCTCAGCCTCGACTCCCCTTCTCTGGTGATAGGAATGTCTTCCTTCCTCCTGGCACAAGGAGGGCACCTTTCACACGGGAGTTTTATGTCCTGCTTTCAGGAAGACAAAGGAAGGTCAGAGTGCCCTTCTTGCACCTGTTGCTTCTCAAGTGTCTTTAACTAAAGATAATCAATATGCCAAGGTGACATGTTTTGCGGTGACCCACTCTGAACTCCCATGTCTTGTTGCTACTAAGTCTGAATGCATAGTAGAAATTAAGTAGATGGTAAATGCTTGTAATTCCCTCCCTCCCAGGTGCTAGAGGGGATTGATTATGTCAGTCAAGAAAAGCTAAAAATAGAGAAATGTTAGCAGGACATGGATTCGAAACAGAATGAGTCTCCATGACTGATGAGTTGTGCTGTTACTTTTGCTGAAAAGGAGTCTCTGGATGTTCTGGTGATGAGGACAGGAGAAAATACAGTTTCAGATACTAAATAAAATCAAGGTTTCGTGGGGTTTTTTTTAACCTTGGTCATAGAAAACTTTTTTCTCGTAGTTGTTTAGGATTTACAAGTTCAGGTGAAAGTATTCGGCGGTCATTCACAGCTCTCAAGGCTGAAGGAACGTTAATTCTTAAAGTATTGTTTCTAGAGAGATTAATATGTCATATTGAAAATTGTTTTTGGATTTTTATTCTGAAGGACAAATTTTACTTTGATTCATGACATAAGATGGTCCCCTTTTATAATGATCAGCTACAGAGTTTTTGCCAAGAGTGAATATTTCAACATTTCCAATGAGCCTATTCTCTTGCTCATTTTCAATTGTTGGGATTGATTTTACACAAAATAGCATAAATCAGTTGACCAAGAATATTATGGGATTGTAGCAAATTTGAGAGGAAGGAAATTTCAAATCATAGCTGTGAAATGGAACCTCAGGTAAATATGTTTGTCTGCCTAACTCCCAAGGACCACATTCTGCTGTCCTGTGTTTAATAATGCCAGAGCTGACAAATCAATGGACTTCACGGAGATGCTACAACCAATAAAATGCTTAAGAAAGTCATATCTTTAAAGAAGCAGAATTCCTGCTCTGCCAAATGGGAGAGCTTTGTAATAAAATACCCAAGCATGTGAGGTGTAGTCCATGTGGCTTCATAATTCTATGAAGACAGAGGTTTATTTGCTATTTATATTTTTCCCTTTCACAACTTGCTACAAAGAATTATTCACAATTTAAGCCTCCATCTCTCCTTTCTGGAAACTCTCATTTAAGTGAATGTATTCTGTAGTATTCAAAGCAGTGTTAGAATAATCGTGTTCTACCCTGTTGGGCAATAAAGTTTGTATAGATAAAATTTGCTCTTAATTTTGTGTGATTTTTACTAGGCTTTTGCTATAACACTCTGTTCCTGTAACCATAAATTATTAGACATGTTTTTATAGTGTTAGAAATGTCTGCATTTCACATCATTCCTATTATTATGAAGAAAGTTACTAAGGATGATTAATTCTATTTTCAACTGTGAAATCCTGTGTAAGAAATGGAAAATGGAAATCCAGCAAATATCTGAATATATGGATATTTTCTGTTATTATTTTATTTATTCATTCAACCAATATATATCAAGGGTTGACTATGAGCCAGGCGTTGTTTTATATCCTGGCAATGCAGATGTAAACAGCAGACATGAATCACTTTTCTGAAGAAGCTCATCCTCTGGCGACAGAATCAAGAAAGTGTGTAAATGAAATATGAAATATAGTAAAGGGTAGTGAGTGCTGTGGAGAAAGATCAAGGAGGAAAGAAAGGTGGGGGAGAGGAGGGTGTTTGGTTATTGATTTGTGGCTGTGTCCCCCAGGGGATGTACACGACCTGAAGGCAGGACCCTGTTCCATGTTACCTGTCACCATATCCAGCGTGTGTCATTACATGTGGCACATAATAAACGTTGAATGAGTGGATGGATACACTTGGCCTTGAATGAGTCCGCCTCTTACCCTGATCTACTCTTTCTCCCTCATGCTACTTTATAGTGTATATAATGCACTAATTAGTTACGTTGACTATTTACTGTCTGCCTAACTCAGCTAGCACACAACCTGCACATGGTTAAGAATTTTTATCTATTTTGTTCATTGATGCATCCCAAGCATCTGGAACATGGCCTGACAAGTACTAGGATTTAATAATTATTTGTTGAATGAATTAATGAATTTTAATAAGTAATTTTCCCTAAGAGGGAACAATGAAGTTATTAATTTATAACATAGGAATTTTATTTGCTACTTTTGGCAAGCCGGCTTATTCCTGCCAACAGCACACTGTCTGATTGCTACTGACAAATTCACAATTTGTGTGCTCAATTCTCCCATGAATAAAATGCTTAGAAAGTTATTCCTGATGCCAAATTCATGTATCTGAGATATCAAATATTGAAATGTACTAACTGTATACTTTATCGACTATCAATGGCACAGTTTCTCCTCTATTCTTAAAAATTTTTAAAGAGACCTGGTCAAGCGAACTGTAACATTTACTCAATTTTTAAACAAGCAATAAAAGAGTGTGTAAGTGCAGATGCAACAAGTCGTTTGGACAGGCCTGACAGACCTGGGTGCCCGTTTTAGGCCACTGAAAGGCACTGCAAAGTTTTGTTGGTTTGTTTTTTATTTGAATAAAATGTTTTATATCCTTTCTCTTCCAAGACACGTAGTCCTATCCACAAGTTATTTTCTGACAAAGCAAATGGGATACTTATTTTTCAATCAAAGTTTCCTTTGTTACCCTAACAAAAGGATCAGAGGTTTTAAAAGAGGTGCATTTTACACTGGAAAGAGCCACAGACAGCTCTAGAAATGCAGCCTGAGAATCACAGTTTAGGAGAATGACACCTGAGGATAAATGTCCAATATTCACATAGTTTTAATGATCAGGGCGTAAACGTCAAGTGCACAGTATTTTCCTTCCTGGACATCTTGAAAAACCTAGTCATTTGCTGACAGCATTTTGGAAACATTCTTGCTCGTTATTTATACATGACTACTGAGTTGGATCTCAGTTTCACAAGCGCAAGACACACACCTCTCTCAAATCGCAGTCTACCCAGCATCATGCGCAGATATTCTTTTTGAAACAGTGAACAGCATCCATGAAGCCACTTCCATGTAGAAGACTGTGGGCTAATTTATTTTCATCGAGAAAGTTATGGTCATTTATAGAGAATTTAAAAATCACAACATGTTACATAATGCCTACTGTGTTCAAATGTGAGTTAATTTTCATAATCCTAACTTGCCTCTTTGCTCCTTTTTTGTCTTGCTGAGACTTCTAGAAGATTCTACATTTACACCAGCAATTTTCAAATCACTTCCACAGAACCCTAGTCCTGTGCAATGAGCTATAAAGAAGGGTTTCATGATGAAATAAACTAGAAAATACCATATAAAAATTTCCTTCTGTTAGAGACTTACAAGGCAAACTAGGATTTTCAAAACTCTAAGAAAGTCTGCGTTAGAGTGACCCCTTTAATTCCACATTTCCCGAACTTATTTTTCCCCAGAACTCTTTTGTAATGTAATGGTAACTCTATTTTTTGAATTATAAGATACCATCTATTGTAGCCACATCATTATTCTATGTGCCACTAAGAAAGGAAAAACAACACTGACAATATGTCTTTGATTTTTAAGGCTATTTAAATATACAGTCAACAAAACACAAACTCAAGATGCAGTACTTTATCCTATATAATGAATGGAAAGATATAGTCTAGAAGTGAAATGTTAAAATTACAATTTTTTATCATTTTTGTCCATGTTAGTAATTTCAGTATGGTCTATAGATTCTTGTATAGATTTCTATAAACTGTGAGAGGCAGTCCTGCGAATTCTGATACAAACGTATCTAACAGAATGCTGCTGTACCACCACACACATTTTGTTATCACAGGTGTCACTTCACACGCCACAGCTCCTGGTCTCTGTGAGTTTTCAAGGGTAAACTATGAGCTTAGAGGCCTCTGAGTTAGGAGAGGGCACTTTAAAGAAAATGCCAGGGCGGCACGAACCACATCTATCTATCCTCCTTGACGACCCATGACACCTGTCATTACAAATCTTACTCTTTTAATCCTCCTCATCATGTTTGCATGTGTGAGTTCCAGACTGGACTTTTAACTACCCCAAGTGGGATCCATATCTTCTTCTCTCTGTATCTCCCCACCATGTCCACTTTGTTAAAGAGTAGGATCATTAGAAATGTTATTTATTAACAAGAGAACATCTTTCTCCATGTAATAGCTAAGTGGAAACATCTCTTATTTGCAAACTCCATATTATATTACTATGGTTGTTAGCAAATCATACCTTCAGTTGCCTATTTGTAAAGAGTTTTGTTTGTTAAGATGAATAATACAATTTTATCTAGAAGTTAGATCAGAAAAGCCACACTAAATTTGCTAGTGCCATAAAATAAGTCATTTTAATAATTAAGATACATAAATAAAGTGTTTATGATAGAAACAATAAAGTTGTCTCTCAATTCTGTACAAACACTGAATTTCCAAGTAATTTGTAAGGAATATATTCATCTTATTACATTCAAAATAATGGTCAAACAATAATGACTACCCTTTTTTCTGAATGATTTTCATTTTATAGTCTGTAATTCACACAGTATTACAGTAACATAGTATTACAGTGCTTGTTAATCTCGAAGATATGAAATAAAATTCTTCTAATGGTGTGTAGAAAATAAAAATAAAATAATTAAAAATCATTTGCATAACTTTTATGAAAACAAAATAATTAATATTTTTTCTGTAAAAATAAATTACATACTTTATGCTGAAATGTCTTTCTATTAAAGTGTTTAGAAAATCGTTACATTCACGTTTTGGCATGGTGCTCGAACATTCTTATCTGCCATTCTCTCATGCATGATCAAATGAGGTGCAAGCTGCTCACACGTGAGAAAAACAGCTTATTTTCACAGGAAAGGAAATGATACATGAAACAGAGTTAATTTAAAAACTCAAGTGTCATATGATAGAGATACAAAAATTCACTAAGAAAATATATTTTTCAAGGCCTTCGAGGTGAGGCAGTCTTTGACTATATTTTATCAAAGGTAGTTTTTAATCACGCTACCCTGTAAATACCCATCCAATTAGCATGTTCATCGATTGCAGGTTATTGTCCCTTGTAATGATTTAAAGCCTAGTGCTTGGTCAACGGACTGAGGCACAGCAGTTGAACTCATTCCTGACCACCTTCTATAAAGGAGCAAGAGAAATAAGCATCTCCATTCTCCTCACAAGTGTGGCTCACAAGAGTAGCACCTTTGGCACCAAGAACAGTTTTCCATGTGGCAACCACGTGGCAGAAGTCTCTGGAGTGGCACAGCATGAAAAGTCTGATGCTTATGGCAGTGATATTATGGAGCCAAATTTGCTTGTTTCCCTAGAAAACAGGTGAACGAATTGACATAAGTTTACCCAGACAGTCAAAAATTGGTACTTATCCTCGAGTAACACCTGAAGGGCAATTTAGAAAGAAGCCTGTTTTCTGCTTTTTCTTCTTTGTCTTACTTTTCTTCTGCTTTTTCTCAGCCTTCTTTTTGCTTGGTTTCTTCTTCTTGTTTTCCTCTTTATACCATGGTCCCCAGACTCCTCCATTGAGCCGAGGGTTACTTCTGGGGTCTTTGGGGGGGTACCTGACGGGCACTGCAGTTTTGTTGTACTGTGAGAGCCTCCGCAGGAGCTTCTTCACGATTCCAGGATATCGGTTAGATAGATCCACTCTCTCATACGGGTCAGCTGTGATGTTGAAAAGCCATACACTTTTGCCAGTGGACAAGGTAATCCGTTCGTTGTGCCACCGATTTGGCCCCAGGTTGCTGAAAGACTGAGGGGGAACCCAGTCACTGTACCCAGGGTTTCCTGTAAGCAGTTTCCAGTTCTGCACCCTGATGGCTGACTGGATCGCAGTGTTCCAGATCCCATAGCCTGCCGCCAAAGAGCCATTTTTCGCCTTGGTATAAATGGGGTCAATGTTGTGCAAAATATCCACCCGGGGAGAACGAAGGCCTTCGCTTATGGTCTCCCAGATATCATAGCCATCCAGTTGAATGTCCTCATCAATCTGTCCTTCAGCCAGTGAAATCAGAGTAGGGTACCAGTCAGTGATGTGCACAAGCTCCTTACACACCGTTCCCTTGTTTTGCAGAAGTGGGCTATGCACGAAGCCAACAGCCCGGATCCCCCCTTCCCAGTATGTTCCTTTGCTGCCTCTGAGAGGCCAGTTACTTCCTCCTGCAGTGGGTTGACCGCCATTATCTGAAGAGTAGATGATAATGCTGTTGTTGTAGAAACCATATGTCTTTAGAGCCAGAGTCACATTGTTGATTGCTTCATCTAAGCAGGAAAGCATGGCAGCATACCTCCGCCTGTTTATGTTGACGATGGATCTGTAGTGTTCAAAATACCTGCTAGGGGCTTGCAGCGGTGAGTGAACAGCTTGGTAGGCAATATATAAAAATATAGGCTTTCTGGGGTCATGGGAAGCTAAGATTTGCTGTACTCTCTGAGTGTACATCTGTGTGGAGTAAATGCCATTGTCATAGTCCCAGGCAGCATTGTCATTTTCATACAAGTCATAGCCACACATCCCGGGACTGTCACATTTGTAGTGTGTATAGTAATCACCACTTCCCAAGAGGGAACCAAAAAAGGTATCAAATCCTCTCTTGGTGGGCATGCATTCTTTCCTGTAAAAACCCAAGTGCCATTTTCCAACCATGTGTGTTGAATATCCAACCTCCTTCAGCTTCTGAGGTAGAGTTGCATTGTCCAGAGGTAAGCAGTTGGGTTGGGTGGGTCTTATGATAGAATGCTGAAGTCCGGTGTGTATCTGATACCTTGATGAAAGAGTAAAAATGTTGTCAGTGCAGGATAACAGATATTCTACATAAAACAATGATTCTTAAATAATGTTTCTATGAAGAGAAACTTTACCCAAATAAAATATGACCAATTTAGCATTTCTACTATTGACTCAAAAGTCTTTCCCTAATTAGCTTCATATCCAACCTTCGAAATACATTTAACTCTAAATCAGGACTTTTAAAACTAAGATTTCATCACTTATCTCAAAGTGTTTTTCAAGTTCTTGTAACGGAATTAATTTGAGTAAACTTTAATCTTAAAAGATTAAAATTAATTATAACTAAAATTAGTTGTATGACTTAGGAAACTAACATAAGAGAAAGGATATATAAATTTCAGAGCACCATTATTATTTTTATTGTTTTTAGTCTAGGGACCTCGCATTAGCTCCTAAATCATTTCCTGAGATCATTTATGTCAAGCTAATTCTGAAGTACTCAAAATACACGCAGAAATTATACAAAAATCTGTTTGTCAAAAATATTTTATAATTAGTCTCCAACCTGTTAGATCTCTGTAAAGAGAAAGAGAATGTTTCTGACTCAAATACATTATGGTTGAAAAACCATTTTAGAGTAAATGTTTTAGCTGCTGCTGAGAAAGGATTACATTTTCCCCAGAATAGCAGGAAATGAATCCTTTCATATGTTTCCCACAGCGTTTCCTTTTTAAAAAACTGACATTCACTGACAATATAGTCTAAGAAAACATGGTACCCTAACACTTTCTATACACTAAAATTGAGTCAATGTTAATTTCTCTCACTGTTCTTTTCCCAAGGGCTTTTTTCCAGAGAATGGTTATTATCACACAAGAGTGTGAATTTTCAGTTGGGTCGAGATGTGCCTATTAGTTCATGACATTTTAAAAGCCCTTGATTCTATACTTATTATATAAGTTCGAAAAGACTTTTTAATAGAAAATATAGAAATCTGAGAAACTGAAAGTTGCAGAGAGTGTTAGGGTAAATGTGAAAATATTCTTGGAATCAAATTACAAAGAGTAATATTGAGGTCAAATACAAAACTTTTTTCAAATTGATTTAACCTGAAAGGCCAATGTGTTATAGGTGCCTTGGGTGAATAGTTCAATTTATTTTTAAATGTTCAAATGATAGCATAATGCAACTGTGAGCTCTTTTGAGGCATCCATCGCAGTAACGTGTTGATGGTTTTTAGTAGCTGTCGAGATATCTGGTCACTAATGCCAAGCAGCATCCAGATGGGCCCTGTCTACTCTGCTGATCATTTAGCTGTCAGAGTTTCACAATTATCACAGTGGTGGTAATTTAAAACATAATAAGCCCCCAAAGAAATAAGCATTTCATAAGCATTATTTAGCACCAAATTCAGAAGGTGTTATTGTCCTCGATAATTTTTGATCCGGTTCAGGATCCAAAACCTTTACTTGTGAAACCACTAATTTTGTAGAAGGACAGGAGAAATCGGTAACACTAATCAATACAAACATTGATGAAATTTTAACAAAGAGATATCTACATGGGTAAGAATTTAGGGAAGGATTTATGGGCATGTGTTATTAACTAAATAATTATCTTACGCAGAAAATGTACTTGGCTGGAGTATCGATTCAGTTTATGGAACCGCTAACCAATTCGAGTCTTTCTAATTAAATTGGGCATTTTCTCACCTAGAACTAAAGGCAAAGGAACTGAGGCTTTTGAAAAGTGTGAAATACAGGAAACGTGCACACAAAAAAGAGTACAAAAGAAGAGGTCTGCGGCTTTCAGAAGATGGTGTAAGGCTGGCAGATCAGTCAGACAGTTCAGAGCCTTTAATCAACTATGCGGTTTCTGTCTTCTCCGGAGAGTAGAATGGTTTTCATTTTGGAAAATTTAGAACCAACAGCAGAAAGTTTTGGCAGCAGCTCCTACAGAAGAGAGATTTTCAGGGCAGCACCTAATTAAATGATTTCAAGCTTCTGGGGCCAAATGGGAGGGAGTTTGGGGTAGAATTTGGGGCGTGGGTTAAGGGTATTGGTTTTAGGGTCAGACAGCCCTGGGTTTGAATTTGCTCCTCTGCTTATTAGCTGTGTGACTTTGGACAGTACTTAACCCCTCTGATCCTCAGTTTCCACACCTGTAAAATAGGGATAATGATATATATTGGGTTGCTGGAGCATCAAAAGAGAGCACAGAATCTGGTCAGCAGAGTCCATTCAATAAACGATAGCCTTTACGATCCTTATCCCAGGGTTCTGAATCATGCGTTACTAACATATTTATATAAAGTTTTATAATTTGTAGGCCCTCTTTCACATGCACTATGGCATTCAATCCTCATTACAACAGTGAGATGCGGGATTCTTTATGTCCATTTTATGGATGGGAGAATAGAGATACAGAGATGTCCCCACTCCTCCAGCCTGCCCCACCAGGTGGGGAAACTAGTTCTTGAACGACAGGGCCTAAGCCTGTTGCTCCCTATTCTCTGTAAGAGTTAATATCACTACTTCTCGAAAAATCAAGGAGCAGAGGAAAGACGCCATCAGTCTTGGGAAGTGAATCTATTCTAACTTCCTAATTAAAGAGAGGAAGGATTTATAAACCACATAGTGAGGCTTATTCTGATCCCGCAAAAACTTGAGGTTAGTTTTTTAAGTAGATGATTTGTGGGCATTTCAAAAAGAACAAATTAGGTACAGTCAAAAAGAAAAGAAAAGTCCTGAAAAGTTAGCTTCACTTTCTTTTTTAAAAAGGATCAGTATTAGGTAAATAACTTGGAAAACCAATGGGCATTTGCAAAATTTGCCCATGATTCTTTTCTCATAAAATAACGGAAAATCAACTGTATAATAGCACTATTGACTGGTGATAAGATTGACAATCTCACACTTTAATCTAGTTAATACCATATAGAAAGATTTCATTTACGTGATCTTCTCTGGCTTCCACAACTCTGTGGAGCCGGCCGGGGGGTTCGTTTATTAGTTCCATCTAACAGCAACAGCAACAACAGACACTGATGCTCAGAGTAATTTCATAGCACAGCCATGAGTCTTGAGGTTCCACACCGGAATCCAGACTTTTGGCTTTGGAGACTTTTCCATAGTACACTGACAGCTAACTGAACAGCTAGACTCATTTAAAATTTGGATTAATTCATTTGGATTAATCTTCAGTATTTATTAATTTGCTCTGTTAAGCAATATTATTGAGTGTATAAAGTGTGCCGGGAACTAAGTTTTTGTTTTATTTTGTTTTCCCTTTCTCTCCCCAAAGCTTGGTATCACTAAGTGTGAAGTAAAGATCCTACCAGCAATGGGAGTGTCTTGAAGGTATGACTTCTGTCAACCCTGGGATCAGATGGGGATAGAGACAGTGCTGTCAGTCATGGACAACAGCACCAAATGCTGACAAATTCTTTTATTGCAGGAAGGAGCTGGTTGGAATCTAGGCAAGAGCTTTATAGAGTCTTTGGTTTGATAGTGACTTCGACTTGGCAGCAGCAACTAACTTCAAGACCAATCAAATAATTCTTCAAAATATACTACAAAATCCTGATTAAGTGTTTGAGGATATCTGATCTGCAAGGTAATTTCTGGAACAGCACAACTGGGCCCTCTTTTTGGCCTCAACTCATTGATGATTATTATCTATGACTTGAATAAATAAATAGAAGAAATGCTTACTATCTAGGGGGAATAGTGCCATAATCAAGATTCAAAGTAATCAAAGTGACCTGAAATGTTGTTGAAACAAAGAGGATGAATTATGGATGGAAAGTTAAGAAAGGGCTCAAAGATTGAAGGGAACATGTCAAAAAGATGCAGAAGCCTGAAGAAGGGGCTCTCACTGGCCAAATCTGGGGCAACGTGAGCATCAAAATAAATAGTGAGAGTAACAAATTATACCCACTGAATGACACAGGAAACCCCGAGTCCATACTAATATAAGTAAATACGTAAATAAAAGTTTGGTATGGAATGGGATATTGATAGTCTCAAAGTTATCTCCCCACAAAACAAAGAGTAACTATACAGTGGAAACACCTGATAAGCACCATATTAATCAAATGATGAAAGTTAACATTATCAGAAATTGGGACAAGTCAACATCATATGCCACCAGATAGGATGCAATAAGGATGCAGCACTGTTTCTGTGTTATTCCAGCTGAAGATGCATAATCTGAATCTAATCCTAAGTAAACATGAGGCAAACCCTAACTGAGAAGCATTCTAGAAAATAACTGGCCTAAAATGTTCAAAAGTGTCAAGGGTAAGTAAATCAAAGAAGGAACCAGGAACTTTTCAGATTTGAAAGAGACTAAGGAGACATGACAAGTAAATGAAACACACAATTCTGAATTAGAATGGGTACAATAAAGGACATACTTGGAGAACTGGCAAAATTTAAATGAGGTCTGAGGATTACATGGGAATAACAATGTTAATTTCCTGATTTTTATAGTCGTTTTGTGGCTAATGTAAGAGAAAATCTTTGTTTGTAGGAAATATACAGGATGAAAGGGCTTCAGGTTGGCAATTAACTCTCAAATGGTTCAGGAAAAATGTTATTTGTGTTGTACTTAAATTTTTTCTATAAGTATGAGATTGTTTCAAAACATTTTAAAAATGTGTAATAAAACCTAATTGGGATAAATGGAAGATGTTACATTTTAGTTAAAAAAATAAATTGTTTATAGGTTAGTTAGTTCAGACTATGTAAACGGATCTGGGAAGTTGGATATATCAGATTATGAATTTAATAAAAAGCAAAAGAGAAAAATGAGAGCTAAAATGCTAATAAGATCCTACATTATATAAACACAGTGTGCAAATTCTGAGAAGTAATAATACCACTCTGATAATCAGAATATATCTGGAATATAGCATTCAATATTTAAGCGTGTTCCTCCAATATATATACATTTATTTACTTATAAATTACAAACGTGAACTATTGTACCAATTTATAAACATTATAAAATGTACACAAAATAGAAATTTAAAAAGATGAGATAAAAGTAAATACAAATATAATTTCTGGTATTTCTTCTTGCATCCTAATGAATCATCCTGTGTTGCTCTAGAGTGTATGGACTACAATTTGGAGACCACTGGTACAGAAAGGAGATTGCAGAGAGGTGAGAATTGAAACACAGAGATTGTTTAGAGGACTATTAGAGTAGTCTGGGTCAAAGATGATGGTGGCTTGGACCACCATCTGGTGGCAGTAAAAATGGAAGTAAGTAGATGGATCGAATGTATGCTTTGGATTTAGAGAGGATAGGACTAAATAAGTCAATGATGGGAGGGTTGCTGGGGAGGCAAAGGGAAAACTCAAGAATGACTTTTAGCTTTGTGGCTTTCATAATTTGGTGAATAGTGGATGGACCAGCTGATCTCTGTTTTATTCCAAAGTATACAATTAGGACTAACAGATAACATTTCATGGAAGCAAATTTCAACTCAATGCAAAAAAAAGAAAATTCTTAAAAAGAAAAGAAAAGAAACAAAACCCAATAAAATAGGCTGGATGCCCCCTTGCCAAGGATTCTATAAAAGATATACCTGAATTGGAAAAGAAGTACTGGGTGGCCTCTAAGGTTCCTTCTACCTATAAGAATCCATGGGTCAAGAACTATATCTTAACGTCTCTATAGAGAACTCCATGCCGCCTCCAAGCAGCTTTACAAAACCAAGTGGATAATATGTACAGGTATTTGATAAAGAAGTTTCCATGATGCATCAATAAATATTTAACTTCTTTCTTTGAATAATATAAAGTAAGCTTAAAAATAGGTTTTTTACATAATATATTCTGAATGCTATCATCGTGTTGGCCAAAAAACTAATTTTGAAATTTAGTGGATTTTTTTGCCACCATCTGGCTACCACGTGAAGAAAATTCCATATGAACAATTGTAAGTCGAGAGTCAATGCCAAATCTGTTAAAATCAATAGCCATTATTCTCACTTTCCTGCCAACTTAAAAGAAAAAAGCTAAGAGGGCCTTTTGGCTTGGTGTTAGAATACATAAAGAGTTTTGTAATCTTTTTAAATATTAATTTATATCACTGGGGGAGGGTAGTAGCAGTTATTTTTGAGTTCTCCTTCATCTAAGATGTCTAATACAATATTATTGTTTTAATCCAGTTACATATTTAATGTGCCCTTATAAGTACAAAATACTTATAGGAGAAACTATGAATCCTAATAGTTCCATGCAGACTCTAAAGTCCAGAAGGCTAGAGATACCAAACCAGCCAATAGTGGAGTAGGACCTGATATTTTGAAGGGAAAGAAACAGGTAGAAGAGACTGTAGTTTACAAATCAAATGTCACTCAGATATTTATAAGTTAGAAAAATATAACTAATTTTCCATATTCTGAAAGGTGTTCCTTTATCACTTCCTTCCAAAAGACTCTTCTGTCTCAAAGACTGTAACTCTATTTATAGGCCTTAATTTTGTCTTTCGCATAATTATATCTTCTGGTGGAAGCTGGAAGTGGGGGAGGGTGTCATAAAAAGCCTATGCTTAGTTTTTCATCTCATGTTTTCATGATGTTTCAGTTTTCACCATGAAAAACTGGGCATGGTTTAGAATGAATTACTTATTTTACACCCATTCATCTGCCATGAGCCAGACACTGCTAGCTTAGGGGGTCACAAGTTGAGTAAGATGGTTCCTGCTCTCAAAGAACACAGTGCAGCGTGAGAGACAGACAACAATTAGAAGATTATCCTGACAGGAATAAAAACCTCAACAAAGACAACCACAGCATTCTATGAACGCTCATAGCGGGTCAGGAAACGCTCTCAGAGGGGGCCATGTAAGATCTGAGTGCATTCATAGGAGTATCTAGCTGAATGTGGGGAAAAGTCAGATATTTAAAACACCTGGAACAACACAGACAAAAGCACAGTCACAAGGGAGTAAAATCTGAGATGATTCTTGAGGGAGGAGAAGCCATCCATGGGGAGAGTTGAAGGGAAGGCAAAGAGAGTGTTTCAGGAAGAGGAGTGGAATGTTCAAACGCAAAAGGAGAGAGAGAGAGTCTGGCACCCTGTGGATCAACAGTTCAGAATATGAGAACGGAGATTCAGATGTATCTTGATGGGAGATGAGACGATAGAGACAAGTAGGTACCAAATTATGGCGAGCTATGTTACAGCATACGGCTGTACTCAGGGTTTTGTACTTGATGTAGAGCTCATAGGAAGCCACAGAAATACTATGGAAAAGAGAATAACATAATAAAACTTTTCTATTAGAAAAATCATTCTGGTTGTAATGTGAAGGCTGGATTGGAGTGGAACAAGACATAGGTGGGGAATTTGCCCTAATCTAAGTAAGAGATAAAAGTTGATGGTCCAAACTGCGATGGGTAGACAGAGTGGATGAGAAAAGGAGAAGATCAGAGATTACAAAGAGGGACATTTGATAGGATTACAGACTATACATGGGGAGCGTGGGAGAGGGGAATGTTAAAAATGAGTCCAAAAAGTCTGGTCTGGGTGGCTGGGTGAAAGGAAGTTTTTTGCTCTGAGTTAAGAAATCCAGGAAGAGGAAGAGGAATGGATGGGAAGATGATGAGTCCTGCTCTGCATTTCGTTGGAAGCACCTGTACAATATCCATCTGGGGATGTACAGGATGAAATCACATAAAGATTTGAGGTTCATTAGCATACAGGTGGCAGGTGAGTTGATGGGAGCACAGACACTATCTAAAGATGGAATGGAGACTGAGGGGCAAAGATGGAGCCCAGGAAATACCCTCATCTAGAAGAGAAGCAAGGAGCACCAGTGAGAGAGTCTGAGTGACCGTGGGAGCTACAGTAGTGGAGGGGAGTTCTACAGAGTCGACTGCATCATGTACTGCAGAGAAGCCAAAGAAGGTGAGAGCTGAATAGCACCAACTGGCTTTGGCAATAAGCATGTATGACCTGATAAACTATATTTTAGCGGAATGGTGGGGGAAGAAGCCCAGATTTTAGTGAGTTGAGACATAAATGGAAAGTGAAAACATCTAGATGGTGAGCATAGACTATTTCAAGACATGGAGATGGTAAAGGAAAAAAATGAATATGGCAGAGCTCCCAGTGCTGATGTGGAGAAGTGATTATGGTGCATTGTTGAGTGCGAGACATCTGGCCATGGCAGAGTATCGACTGTATTATTCCATTTTTATAATAAAAAATGTGTAAGTTCCATGAGGGCAGGGACTATTCGCTGCTGGATCTGCATCACCTAAAACCATACTTGGCTTGTAACAAGACATCAATAAATGTTGTTTGAATGAATGAATGTACTAAAGTGTGTATGTATTCACTGAGAGAGAAAGAGAAAGAAAAAAATGTAAAAATATACACCAAACTGCTAGACATGGTTATTCCCAGGGAGATAACAATTGTGGGAGAAGAGGAAGCTTTCGATTTCCATTTTACAAATTTACATATAAATGAAATTTAGATGATTGCTTTTCAAAATAACTAGCTTACTCTACTCAGACTAATTTACTAATGTGGAACCAGTTTTACCAAGGTGATTAATTAGTTTAAAATGAAAAAAGAAATCTAAATGCTAAATGGACGGAAATGCTCATTCATCTCATCAAGGAATGTTCTTTCTAGTAGGGACATCTACTCAGGAGACTACCTTTAGACCAGAAGAAAGGGGATGGGATGAGCTAAATGAATTCTGTAATTACCCCCTAAAAGCCAGAGAAAATGCCCCCTTTTACCACACAAGCAAAAGGATAACTTGTCAAGTAATTTTTAAATGCCTGCCTTCGAATAATCTTTCCTGGTCCTCAGAGTTGCTGTTTGTCCTTGCAATTGCCTTGCTCATGCACAATATGTTAACATTTATGACATCAAAGCTTTTGCTACCTCATTACAGTTTTCCTGGTCTCATTAGACACACGGCTGCAAATCACATGCTAAGTGGTTTCTTTCTGGAAACTTTCTTTTTAACCTCATCTATAGTGGGTGTGAATTCTTGGTAGTTTCCATCAAAAAGTAAGTTTAGTCCCCAACTAGAGGATCTTCTCCTGACTCTTTTTTTTGGTGTTCTCTTTCTCTTTTAGAATTATTCCTTTTGAAGACCCATACTTTCTACACTCTATTATTAAAAAAAAATAAAGTTCAATACATAAATTAAAGACTACCAAACATCTAAGTGAACATTCACTTATATGATTAATGGATTTCTTATCTGTAAAATTAGTTACAGAGTAAATTTAAGAGGGAACTCCAGAGATACATTTGAAATTATTTAATTTACAGAGAGTGTTTGAAGGACACATGTATTCCATAAAGCAAAGTGTACACATACTGTCAAAATAAAATTTCCATTTTTCTTGCTATTCTCACTACTACCACAGAGTATTATTACATCAATTTATTTAAACAGTGTGCAGTTATCTCCTCTATTCTAAACAGAAAATGTACTTAGAGGTGTAGACCAGAGAGTAGCTTAACTATTAGACCACATTTCATGTTACCAACTTTGCCCTAGAGACAAGATGTGTATGTGTTAGGGAAAATATCCTTAACCAATATCCTATGATATTAGTTAGGATTCCCAATTTAAGATATAGATTCCTTAGGGAAAAAATCCTTTCAATTATTTTGAAAATGTCATCTTTCACTTTGCTCTATATGCATCAATCCATAATTTAGTTATTCCTCTAGAAATAGGACTGCCATGTTTAAGAAGTCCAACATTTTCTTTGTAGTTCTTACTTCGAGGAAGAAAAAAAATGAAGAGCTTGACATTTATGCTCCCCAGATGGCTCCTTTAGGAACTGGCCCAACAACAAGGTAGGACGAACTCTTGCATTCTTGATCAGAATTACTTCCTCTTAGGCAAGATTAGAGATTATCTTTCAAATAACTGAGTATCTTTGCACCCGAAGTTAGCCACACATAGCAAAAGTATTTCAAGTCAGACTCATGTGGAAGTCATCAATGTCTTAGCTGCAAGCCATGCAGAAACAAACAAGCTCAAGATGGCTTAGCAGAGAAAATGGTGGCAGTCTCCACCATTGGCATTTATTAAAAACCTGCAATGTTCCAGGCACTGTCCTGTGGGTGAACAGAAAGGATGGTGGGAACTTATGATAAGTAACTCTGTGGGACACACGATATAGGAAGTATCAAAAATACAGAATAATTTTTATGTTTTAGGGAAAGTTTAGAAAAGAATGTACTTTATTCCTTAGGACAGTTGGGTTTACTACACTTTCAGTTAGTTAGCATTATTTTCAAAGGAAGTCTTAAAATCCACGTTATAAAGCAATCTCAAATACAATAAAGAGAATGACTGAGTAAAAACTGCATTAATTGGTATGACCAAATGCTCAAGGCTAGAGCCATTGCATTTTCATGCAGGCATCATTAGATATAGGACACAGCCACCAACTGACATGTATTAAACAATTCTTTTCCTAAAAGATAAATTCATGGACTTCTAATCTATTTGCGACTTTGACCTTCTATTGGTGACGTTCCTAAATTCTAACAATGATGACTATTGGGCCTATCCTGAATACAGATATTGAACTATTTTGAATAGCTTAGGATTTATTATTAAAATGGCAGAATTAATAAGCAATTAGTTCTGGCAGATAAGGATGTGGAATTGATATATTCTGAAGTGTTGAAGTTATAAGTAGCTTTAAATGAAAGAAATTTAGCAAATTAGAATGTATCTCATGCTCTAATAATTATTATAGATCATGTTTCATCCACATGCAAAGCAGCGTGTTACAGATGCCTTAATTTTATGAACTAATTCTTTTCATTCAACTTTCTCCTTTACGTAGAAAAATATCCAGAGTACTTGTTGTGTTATTCTGAAGAAATTTTAGTACGTTTAAAATATTTCACAATGGCAATAATAATAATTTTTAAAACTGGAAATAAAAATAAATATGCCCTGAAGATCCCTGATAGATAAAAATCTAATGCCTTGAAACGCACCCCCGGGCAGAAAGCCGCGCCACTCTGCCGCCCCCAGCACATCTTCATCATGGTTCACCTGGATCCCTCCGGCTGCAGGTGAAGTAGTTTCCTCTTTTCTGTCATCACAGAATATGAAAAGCAGTTGGTCAGCTCTCTCTCTATGATAAAGATAATTTTTTTCCAGAAAAGTTATCCCCAAATTACTAGTAAAGTGGAAAGCAATCATTACATAGGCAGATCATT
This sequence comes from Equus asinus, assembly GCF_041296235.1. NCBI lineage: Eukaryota > Metazoa > Chordata > Mammalia > Perissodactyla > Equidae > Equus > Equus asinus. The sequence goes on from NC_091792.1 coordinate 8,459,425, forward strand.
TTCTTCAGGAGAGGGCTCACTGCCTACAGCCTGGAAAGGGCACTAACTAGAAGGATCACAGTGTCTATTTCACACTCGTTCTGGCAACTTTCTGTACAGTAGTACCCCTTTGTCTGCACAGAAAATGTTCCAATCCCAGAGGATGCCTAAAACCACGAATAGTACCGAACCTTAGATATAGTGTGTTTTCTCCTATGCGTTTTTACCTATGATAAAGTTTATAAATTAGGCACAGTAAGAGATTAGCAACAATACCTAATCATAAAATAGAAAAATTATAACAATATAGGTAATAAAAGTTACTGTAGGGGCCAGCCCTGTGGTGTAGTAGTTGAGTTCATGCACTCTGCTCTGGTGGCCCAGGGTGTGAGGGTTCAGATCCTAGGTGAGGACCTACACACTGCTGGTCAGCCACGCTGTGGCAGTGCCCCATGTACAAAATAGAGGAAGACTGGCATGGCTCTTAGCTCAGGGACGATCTTCCTCATGCAAAAAGGGCAAGATTGGCAACAGACGTTAGCTCAAAGTCAATCTTCCTGACCAAAAAAAAAGTTACTAGACTTTAGCAACCTCAGCGTAAATTTTTTTTTCTTTTCTTATTGAGAACTTTCACTTAAGCGAAGCACTTTAAAGCTTCTCTTTGGCATATCCAAATTGCCAGCATCACTACTTTTGTGCTTTGGGGCCATTATTAAGTAAAATAACAGCTCCTCGACGGCTGGTCTAATAACCTAGATGCTACTCAGTGACTGACGGGCAGGTATCAGATACAGCATGGATCTGCTGGACAAAGGGATGATTCACGTCCTGGGTGGGATAGAGCAGGATGGTGGCAGATTTCATCATGCTACTCAGAACACGACAATTCAAAACTAATCAATTATTTATTTCTGGAATTTTCCATTTAGTCTTTCTGGACTGTGGTTGACCCTGGGTAACTGAAACTGAGAAAATCGAAACCGTGGATACAGGGAGACTACTCTATTTTCTGCAAAAGGTTTGTCCCTGGTGGTCAGTGTTGGATCCACAGTCTAACATCACTTTGGAGGGCAACTACCCAGTGCCTGGTGGCATGTGGGAAAATGTGTAATTTACATCTGTTAGAAATCAGGTTGGTGGTGGGGGTGGTTAGTAGAAGGTTACTTTATCTCTGGACATTCTGCCCACTGGCTTGACATCATAGGAAGTCTTCTGGCATCTACTGTGGAAACAGTCCAGCCCATGTGGTGGTATTGAGGAAAGCCCACCATACTAGGAATCAAAATGCATGGATTCAAATCCTGCTCCTTACTGGCTGTGAAGCCTTGAGCAAGCCACTTAACCTGAACCTGTCTCTTCATTTTTAAAAGAGATATTAGTAAGAGCAACACAACAATGCCACAGGATTTTTTTTTAATCAGGATTATATGAAGTAAAATATAGAAAACATATTGTAAATTATAAACTTTTACACAAATGTTGGTTATAACTAATTATTACTACATCTCATCTCTTCTCACGCCCTTCTTCTCCATCATTCTTCAACTCCATGTCCTCCTCTTCCCACTGCACTGTTATGTGCACGTGATGAGACCAAAACCAAACCAAGACAATGCACGATACCATAGCTTGGACTTGTGAACCAGTCTCCTGCCCATTCTGTTTCTTCCTGGCAGTCAGATGGGAATTTCCAATTGTCGACTGAAGGTCAGCCCATGCAATTGCATTATTTCCCCTTTTACTCGACTCCTGTGTCAGTTTCTTTAAATGTCCATGAGGGATGCAAAGAAATATTTACATTGTTTTTTAGGGAGACCCATGTTATTTACCAATTACTTAGCTTTAGTTTTACAAAAGAAATATTCTGAAAGGAGATAGTTTGTAAAAAGAAGGATGGGTGTTGAATCTACAGGAATATTTACGGCATGCTGAGTTGTAATGACTTATAAACAAAAACCAGCCAATCTATTAGTTGCCTGAGTCATCCTTGCCAGTATTAATTTAGTACATGCATCTTGATATAGTTCAGCAGGAGAGACAAACTTGTTCCCCAAAATTGTCTTTGGAGCACTTTAGTATTATTAATTAATGTTTATTTCATCTCCCAGAGGGGGGATATTCCACCCAATTTTTTTCTTATTCTTTACTCATACCATAACAGATAGGTTTCCAAAATATCACATGAATACTGCACGTATGAGCCTGGGAAAGCATACCTCTCACTGATCATACGTTTCTCAGCTGACAACCGTATCTGAGAAAGCTCCCAGAAAGTACCATCAAGACTTATGGCAGCAAAACTTGTTCTTTTCCATACTGCTTCTCCTAGTGCCTGTTGCCCCCTCTCCTGTACCATCAAGAGGAATCATGTGTCTTGGTGAGCTGTGCTTTGCCCGCCAACTCCTCTAAAAATTTGTGTTATAACATCCTGAATTGTCATGCAATCCTGAAAAGCTATGTTAACTGTTGTTTTAGCTGTCTTTCTACTAGGATCTCAAAACACAGATTCTCAAAATTATTTTAATGATATTTTTATAGTAATATAAGGGAAAGTGCATGCAAAAGTGTAATGATTAGCTAAAAATTACATTCAGAAGCTATACTAATGTAGTTCTTAGATGTCATATTCAGAAAGAATTATATTAGAAACAAGTTAACAAAAATAGATCCTTCATGACAATATCATTGGAGCGATATTAAGGGAATAACCAGTGATTCTGACCTACTAAAGGACAAGATAGCTCGGTCTGTAATTTATCGGTATGTTATTGGAGTGTTCAGTATGACCCATGCTTATCAATAACTTAGCAATTCTGTTACCTGTCCTTGTTATTAGGTTTATTTTACTATCCCATAAAACAATGGAGCTGAGAACTAAAAAGGCAAACTCATTTCTGAGCATCTCTATGCCTCAGTTTCCTCACTTCCATAAATTGAGGGCAATAACAGCACCTTTCTCACTGAGTCATTTTGAGGAGTAAATGAGCTGACATATGCGAAGTGCTGGACAGTATCCGGCACGTAGAAACAGAATAGAAAAAATTACAGAGTTCAATGGGATGATTAAAGTTTTGGCAGACTTAACACATTTTCCAGCCTTTGGTTGTTGTCCTAACAGTAATAAGTAAGAATCTCTAAGAAAAGACCACTTGCCAAATTTTGGTGTGGCATCAAAGAAGAATATCCACATGTATCTGAAAACAAGGCTCAAACACATGTCCCTTTTCCAACCATGAAGCTGAATTTTCTTTACATACTTCAACAGCAACAAATATGACAATGAGAATCCAATTGTCTTCTGTTAAGCCAGAGGTTAGAAAGATTAGCAAAATTAAAAATGGTGCTACTCTTCTCACTATTTTTTAAATTTGTTTGAAGAATATAGTTATATTCATAAAAATATATTATTTATGTTAACATCTAATTGGTTTGTTATTTTAAAATGAATTAATAAATAAATACTTTTTTAAAATCCTCAGTTTTAATTTCAATTGGTTTTAACTCATATAAAGCTCTTTGGGGTCCTCAGTGATTTTTAAGAGTGCAAAAGGGTCCTGAGGCCAAAAAGTTTGGGGACCACTGATGTCTAAATTATTCTATGGTTAAAATTTTCTGAATACATCTATCAACCATTACTAAACCTAAATAAGAAATAATTTTATGAAAAGTAGTTTGTAGCAAAAAGAACACAAGATTAGGAACAAACATTCCAATACTGAATCCATCATTAACTCTGTGGCAAGATGAAAAAAATCATTTTTTAAAGTCAAAATAGTATGCCAATTCTGGCAAAATTCTTATCAGTGGTGAAAATTTTCTATATTGTTTCCTTCAACTTCTGGAATAATTGGCTTCGGTTTTTACAAAAAGTCAAAAATAAATAAATAAAAAAGGACTATTTTTCAAATCTGGGTTTCACCGAAGCTGAGAGGTATATTGTCCTAGAGCAGAAGATGAGCTTCCGCTGAGATCAAGGGCTCAGCTGTAGGAAGAGGTGCCCATGAGACTGTGAACCGCTAGTAATGAACAGAAATCCCTGGGAGACTTCCCACAGGATGTGGGTTAGGAGTTGAAATCAATTCTACCCTAAGTAAAAGAAATCTCAAAGGAAAGGGTGAAGTTGAGTGACAACAAATAAGCGTTGCCTTAGGTAAGTCAATTCCCTCTGAATCCACATCTGCTTCTGCAAAAGAGAACAATAATACTTGCCTCACAGGGTTACTCAAGGGATTAACACAGATAATGTAAATGAGGATTACTAAACAAATGGTGTTGCTGATATTGTTGAAGTAATAGTGGAGCCCTGGATCTGTAGTCAGAACCCATGGCTTTCAGGTCATGCTCCATCATTTGGATCCATCACTTACCCTTCCTAAACCTAACTTCACCATCAGTATGAGGTGGAGGGACATGCATGATGCTTGTGGGCTTCAGGAAGGGGTAGTTTGTGAGGTGCGGAGCCAGAGAAATGGCAGAAAACTATTGCTAGGCAACATGACCCCACAGTTTTAGAAAAGTTACTAGTGCCTCAGAAAAGCGTCTTGAGGAGAATCGTATGAAATCTTGAAGAATCTCGTGGAGAAAGGAGAAGGTAGAGATTCATGGCTCGGTGTGACAAGGGAGGAAGCTGGCAGCTGGGCAAATGTAAGAGTGCAGTCGGAGATAGGCAAAGAAATGATGGGAATGGCCTTGGCTGCCCTGATTATGGAGGTGGGCTGGGGATCATGGTTGACTAAAGCTCTGCCCCAAATGACATCTGACTTTTACTTAAGATGGTTGTAATCATGACACTTGCCTCTTTTCAGGTTGTTGTGAAAGTTAAGTAAGATAACATGTATCAAGGCCCTTTACAAAGAATGAAGCATTACACAAGTTTGGTTATCATTATTAAGTAAGATAGGAGCAAGAGAGAGTCCTGTGGCTCCCTCCCACAGAGATAATCTGGATGTTGAAAAAGTTTCCTACGAACAAGAATCATGTTCTGTAAAGTAAAATAAGGTAAAGTTTTATTAAAGATTTCAAGTAGGAAGTAGAAATGTGTTCTCTAGAAAGGAAGCACCTCCTATTGTGTTTGAATACAGTGCTCTATACCCTTTTGAATTTTAATAAGAGAAAGTAGCTTCATATTCTTTTGTATAAAGCCAACAGCTGGCTTCTGAGATTTAGAAAAATTAATACCACCATTCTGCCAAAGATCATCATTATTCTCGAGCTCTCATAACTGGGCAGTTTCTGTGTGGATGAAAAGGCTTCTACAGAATGCTGATGTTTGAATGAATGTTCAAATATCAAAATATTCTCAGAAAAGTATTCAGTAGCTATTAGGTATAGGTGAGCTGGTTTAAAGTACACATTCATAAAACAAAGTACAAACATAAAAATTATCCGGGATCACTTTGCAACATCCTTGTACACTGTGGACTATTTATACATTTGCAGAAACAGTTTAGACTAACTACTGGTCACACAACCAAAGAAACATGGTAGCCACCATCAGGAAACCCTCCAAAAAACTGTAAAACTTCTTATATAAAATAAGGAGTCTGGAATTAGGGAGCCTTCAGGGACTTTCGGTTCTAATGTTCTATGAATCACCAACTTTTATTAGCAAGTAAAAGCCGAAAGATGGACTCAATTCTCCTAAAATGAAAACTTTGTTTAAAGAGAGAAATCGCAGAGAATCCAGGGACCTATGTGTCTTTTTGAAGGCTGACTGAGGAGTGGCGCCCACTTAGCGTGAAAGTCCAGATCGAATGAAATCCATGAGGGCTCATGAGTTATGACCATTGCCTGTTTTGAATGTCGACTATGAGAAAGTCAATCTGGTAGGTATGTAATGTACATTATCACACTTTAGAATAAGAATGAAGTTTAAAAATTTTTAAATAGCCCTAAGGTCCAAGATAACCACATTCACATTCTTCAACAATTTAATCTGGGCTACCGACGAGCTTAGAAGGTATTAGATAAAAAGCAATGGCACCAATAATGACATATTGGAGCATGAAAGCTGAGCTTAGTACATGAAACGGCTGGACTGTGTAGACATTGTATGGAGTTGAATTAGATTCATCAAAGAGAGCAGAATGTTCTTTAAAATTTTCTGAAACAGATACACAGACACACATTTTTAAATTTCCATAACTGAAACCACTGGGAAACCAGAGTGTAGAAAGAAAAATTATAAGCTTTAAATTTTAAGTCAGCTTTGGTTAAAGTGAAAAGAAACCACAATTTTTGATGGCAAGCCTTGAGAGAAAAGAATCTTGTTGACACAAGTGCTCTGCAACTTCCAGAAACTGGGCTGATTACTCATTCCAGTAACAAAAGGAGGAGTACAAAGAACCTGACTACTTCTTAGGAGCCTGGGAGGGGGGAGGCGTGTGCAAAGGATTTAGGTAAGATTCTTTTGGTTTAGACGCACTCTTTTTTCTTATTATCTTGAGTGGCAGTTCCTCTGTTTAATGTTCATGGAGAAGGAGCTGGAGATACTCAGTTATTCACCTGAAACTACAAAATTTGTTTAATCTATCAGGAATGTAACTTTTAACCAAGAGGCTGGGTTAACCACAAAGCTGATTAAACAGGCTTGCTCATCTAGTCTATGAACGAAACCAGCAGCTTAGTGATTTTACCCCATCATTCCAGGAATAATCTCACAGCCTTATGTTAATTAAACTCGCCACACGGCGTAGCTGCTCTTCTTAGTCAGAAATCTACGGTCACTTAGAGTTTAGTTTTCTGTTTTGCAAACTATTAAAATAGAGGCTGCACTCAATAGTTTCTAATCCAAATGCAACACAAAATTTCATCTTTCACAATAGCCACAAACAGAGCCTGGCGGACAGCAACCAGGAATGGGGTGCCTTAGTGAAAACTTCAGGTGGGCGATGAGTCCAAACAAGTAGGCAAATATCAGTGAATTCTCAAATAGTTCTCAGAATAAACCAAATAACAACCATCGTGCTTGTACAGCATGAATAGGGCAGATGATTTTTACATTGTGACCCATCTTCCTCATCCAAAGGTGAAAGCAAAATCAACAATATAGTTTGTGAGGAAAGGAAAATAATGTCTACTGCAGGCAAGAACACTTAAAATGCAGGAAAGGTCTCTGTGTTTGCTTCTCTTGCCAAGGGCTGCCCTCTGCTTACGTAAAACCTCATGCTTTAGTCAAAGATGTTATGTCAGGAGAGTACTAAGCTGAAATCCTTGGTGTGAAATTAAAAACCAGACCAAATCAAATATTGTTACTCAATTTAAATAGTTTCAATTGCTAAGAGTTTGCAATCGAAGAAATTTTCGTATTTGAAATGTAAACAGGAGGATTATTAACAAATATTCGAATTATTCTTTCATGATTAGCTATTGTTCCATGATTAATTATGGCATGGGTAACATAATATCATACCATCAGCTCTATCGTTATGCTTTTTTTTTTTTCAAATATACTAGATACGTTCTGTAGTTATTTGATGGAACTAATGGTAGATTCAACTCCCACTAATCATTGTTATATTTTCACTAGGGGGAAAATGATAATATTTAGAGCAGTCTTCATACTTTTACTCACATATTATGGAAAACAAGAAAGTAGTGTTTGATAATAATTAGACACTGTCAAAGAGTTTTAAAATACCCTGAAACAATGTAACGTTAATTTAGAATGCTCTATCTGATGATTTATCAAACATGTCAGTTTTGTTTGATTATATTATAGCAATTCGCTTTAGTACTAGTCAAATTCCTTTCCACTGTACTCCATGGAAAATTGCAATTTGTCTCACTGAATACAAAAATGTTGAGTGAACTATGTGATGACTAATTTTATATGTCAGCTTGGCTAGGCCATGGTACCCAGATATTTGGTCAAACATACTAGATGTTTCTTTTTTTCTTCTTCTTCTCCCCCAAAGCCCCCAGTACCTAGTTGTATATTCTAGTTGTAGGGCCTTCTGGCTGTGCTATGTGGGACACCGCCTCAGCATAGCTTGATGAGTGGTGCTTGGTCTGCGCCCAGCATCCAAACTGGTGAAACCCTGGACAGCCCAAGTGGAGCACGCGAGCTTAACCACTTGGTCACTAGATGTTTCTCTGAAAATATTTTTTAGATTAGATTAACATTTAAATCAGCAGACGTAATGAAGCAGATTACCCTCCATAATGTGGGTGGGCATATTGCAGTCATTTGAAGGCCATAATAGAAAAAGACTGACCTTCTTTGAAGAAGAGGGAATTCCCCAGTACACTGCCTTTGGACTTGAACTGCAGCATCAACTTCCATGGGTCTCCAGCCTGCTGGCCTATCCTGCAGATTTCGGACTTGCCAACCTCCACAATCATGTGAGCCAACTCTTTGAAATAAATCTCTGTCTCTCTCTCTGTCTTTTTCTCTCTCTCTCTACACACACACACACACACACACACCTTGTTGGTTCTGTTTCTCTGGAGAACCCTCACTAAGACAAACTATTACTTAGAATAAAGAAAGATGCCTTTAAGAGTGTCTTAGAAATATATTATTATATATTATTAGATTTTACTATTAGTAATATTACCACAGTCACCAATTCTAAAATGCACGTTTTTTACAACTTAATTTCAAAATTGTGATGTACTTTATAACTAACTTACATATTTAATATGGTTTTATTTAATATATTGGGTTTTCTACTATTAATGGCATCTTATAATCAATAAAATATGAAATATATCCCCAGAGCAATGTATATGTTTGAAATCTATATATCAAAGTGATACAAAATTCTAAAAGCACCATAAGAAGTAAATTAGGCAGAAACATTGAGAGGAATATCTTGGAACAAAGATAATTTGCTTTTATGTTATAACTATAAAACTTCAAATTTATGTCCCTATCCTTCATATTATGAAAGGTTTCCAGCAAATACTTACTTGTCTGTTTAAAAATGGAAGACCCAGAGCTCTTTAGTTTTCTTTAATTTTGTGATTAACTTCCTCCTTCCCTCTCTCCTTCCCTTCTTTCTTTCCCCAACAATGTGCTGCTTCAACAACAGTGAACAAGACATGGCGGCTTATCTCAAGGAGTTTATTGCCAAATAATAAAAGTTAAGGTAAATGTCCAGATAATTTCAAGTCAGTGTGTTAAGTGCTTAAATAGGGGTGATGACAGTGTGATATGGGGATTCAAATGTTCTCAGTTCAAGAAGCTATTCCCTGGGGAAATATTTAAGCTGAGACCTGAGTGTAGAATAGAAAGCTGAAGAAGGGTGGGAAAGAACTTTTCATGCAGAGGCCAAATGATGTGAATAGGCACAATGGGGGAATTTTAAGTAATTCAATACGGTAGGGAACCAGGGTTCAGGATGTGGGGTAGGGTTTTGTGTAATAAAAGGACAGATAAAACTAGCTAACTGGAGCGTCTGCTGATGTGACTTTGCCAGTAGAACTCTATAGTATCAAGATGCTCTAGCTTTCAAGTTACAGCAAGGAGACAGTTCGTCTAGTAAGGAATGGGGAACCATAAAGTTTCCAAAATTGAATGTGGGAAAGACAGGTATAGAGCCCTGAAGCTGTCCACAAAAGGCAGGACTAGGAAATGAGGTATACCAGGAGGGGACTGCGCAGCAGGGCAGAGGAGCCCAGGATGAGCGAGGGAAGTACTGAAATGGAAGGTTGGAACACCAGAAGCCAACCTCATACACCTCACTTTTGACGATGTCTGCTCAATCAGAGGAAGTTCCATAGAATGAGGACTAGCATCACTATACACAATGCAACCGTGTAGGCTGCTGTGAAGGGGTGTGTAACAGCAACATCCTCACAAACTCAGTGGAAGAAAAAGATGTACCTTGTGAGAATTAAACTACACATTAACCAGGTTAGGGAAGAATTTTGGTATATATAAAAGTTATTTGGTGGAAACACCCACTGTTAATTACCAGTGATGTTAGCATCTATATAAAAAGGAAGGTGTAACTCAGAATGAGGACCAATGATCTGCAAGTCATCCAGAAAAAGAAGTCAGACAGGCAGTCCTTATTTTTGTGCCTCTGAAACTGCTCTGTCATTTGGGCGCCTCGGTTATCAGACTCTTCTATCTGTCCAGCTCCTGTGACAAGTTTATCTCTATGGCAAAGATGTAAGTTTTGGGCAGTGGTCTCTAAACTGGATGTGCTCATCTCAGGGCATGCATAAGGCAGAAAGGAAAGATAGAAACACTATACATACAAACAATATACATTTTATTGTTCTTATAAAATTTCGTTTTGGGGGTATTATTTTTTATAATGCATATTAAATATTACTTGCATATTTAACACATGATTAAATAAATACATATAAATACATTGGGAACATCTGCTAATGTTTTAATTCAAAGTTGTTTGAAATCAAGAAAACAAATTTTGAAAACCATGAAACATTAGAATCATAAGCATGTCCACCAGTTCAGGCTCACTAACCAGTTTCTGCTTATAATTTGGCTTCTATTCAAGCAGAGAATGAATGTGGTGGTTATGCCAACACACTAGCATTATACACCATATCGCAATTTGTTATTTAGGTTAATAAATAAGTAACCTGGTATATGTCCTTATCTTATGATGCTGGCTACTAAGACTCTATTTCTAAGAAAAAGATCTATTTTTGATGCAGTGGCTGAAAACTCAAATACCACACTCTGAATCATGGAAGCTTAAAAGTTAAATACCACTCAATTAAATACCAACAATTAAGTACTGCTTTTTAATGTGATTTTTCAATGTAGTCCACATATGTTTCTGAGTCTATTAACTATAGCTAATAGAAGTATAAATAAATAGGCATAAAAATAAAAGACTGTCAATGGTTTAGCTGCTTTCGCTTTGGCCCAAATTCAACATTTTGAGCAAGAAGAAAAATAATAAGAATGAATTTTTCCTCTTCATTAACAACTTTAATCTCCTCTTGGACCTACCACAATCCTAGAGTAAGTAAAAAGAAAAGGAAAAAGAAATGAATGCGATAACCAAAGCCAACAAGGATAGAGATGAAAGAGGCCAACTGAGCTACGAAGGGAGTGGCCATTGCTTCCACCTGCTTAGAAGAGAGGACAGCCATCCTAAAGCAAGAATGGATGTGCTTTCCCCTGCTCCACTCCTCATTTTATTATGTTACTGAAATTTGTTTAAAGTAAATGTATCAAAGAAACTATTTTTCCCTAGTCATGATTAAAAATAAGTTTTAGACTATTTTGGAATGGTGAGAGGTTAAATATGCTTCTCTTCTGAGGAAGTTATACATGCACCTAAGGACTCATGCCAAGGAGCTCAGAATATTTGCAAGATAAAGTAATAATTGTAAGCACAAATAAACAGATAAAAATTAGAATTGAATTGAAAAGCAGGAAATATGATCCAGGAGAAATTAAAATGCAATTTAATATCTGAATCAAAACAAACTGAAATGCAAACATAGGGGCAATGAAATTATTAATCTCAACCAGGAAAGAATGATGAGAATTAATAACTAACCAACAACCAGGATGGGAACTTACCATCACAGCCTCAAAAGTGGCAATGAGGAGAACTCACCAGAAGTCAGAAGAAAAGGAAGGGATGCAAGAAATGAGAGAAAAAGAAAATATGTAGTTCAGAGACTTAATGTGCTATTACTTAGACAGCTGGCAATTATCTAATCTTCATTCTTAAGCAAGGGATTTAAGAATGTAAGCGTATTTTTAAATAATTAAAGCTGATGCATGGACCAGAAAATTAGTTCACCCAGAGTACTAAGTCCCTGTCATTACCACGATAAAGCTAAATATTATTAGTGAAGCTTAGACTTTGGGGAACTTAAAGGAAGTTATCTATAAATCGTATTATGTGAAACTCCAGATTTTCCCAAGAAGTCAATGACAATGCATATCTGAATTCCTGGAACCACCGTATCAGCCTAGATCTGACAAAACTCATAAAAATCATTCCCTAAACAAGCTTTTTCTTTTATAAGCTAAGAATCATCTTAGGCTAAATTTCTACAGAATATTATCAATTTGTGAATGACCCAAGGCAGACTTTGCTAGCAAAAGTTAAAACCCTACTCTTATTCACACTCTACCTTTCCACTCATAAACATCAAGACTCTATCTCATTTGTTAAACACACTTGTTTTCCAATAGTATATTCTCAGCTCTGCAGGCCACCAGCAAGACCCTCCCCTACAACACTGACAGTCCCCACTGCTCTCTGGCTCAGCCCAATCCCATTTGTTTTTTTTTTTTTTTTTTTTTAAAGATTTTATTTTTTCCTTTTTCTCCCCAAAGCCCCCCGGTACATAGTTGTGTATTCTTCGTTGTGGGTTCTTCTAGTTGTGGCATGTGGGACGCTGCCTCAGCGTGGTCTGACGAGCAGTGCCATGTCTGCGCCCAGGATTTGAACCAAGGAAACACTGGGCCGCCTGCAGCGGAGCGCGCGAACTTAACCACTCGGCCACGGGGCCAGCCCCTCAGCCCAATCCCATTTGTCCTTTACTCCTATTTAAGTCACACCAGATGAAACCTGGGTCTCCTCATGTCTTAGTCTGTAATTCCCCTAAGACTCTGTATATGCCTCTTTCTGCTCCCATTTCTGGCTTTTCCCCAACACACTGTCCTTTGGAGCAGTCATAAGCAAAGTTCCTTGTATCTTCAAGCTCTTCTGAAAGTGACCTTTATCTTCTTGTTGCCACTGAGAATTGGCTGTCTTCTGAAGACACTCGGTCCCCCGTAGCCCTGTCAAGTGATGGCTCTTCTCTCCCACACCTCTCACAGCACTGGACCTGGAAGAGGGGTAAATGTCCTGCTTGCATTTCATTACCACTTCCAAACAATTCTCTCTTTCTCCCCTCCAGAAACCGGGCCTTTGAATCCCGTGGATCAGACTGTAGAATCTGTTGCACCTCCTTTTTCCAGCCCCCTGTCATACCATTCTTCTGCTTCAGTGTTTGAAGATTTTTGGCTCTTGGTTTACTGTAAAACACTCCTCAATTCTACATCAATGTCCACATGAATGATTCTCCAATGCCTTGGACTCTTGGTTCCTTGACATCCTCTCCTCCCGTGATTTTGTCTCCCCAGCTACCAACTCCTGGGATCCTGCCGTAGAAGATCTTATCATCACCATTTATGGAAACCCCATTCTAATCACAATCTCAAATACTGCATTCTCTAACCACTGACTCCGACTTTTTTTCCTGCTCATGCCTTCTAGTATCCTAATTAAAAAACAAAACCTGTGCCCACTGAGACTAGTAATCCATTGATTCTACTACTTTGCATTATCCCTATATCCATTGCCTAGTTTAAATTCCAAGTGCCTTCATTGTAATTACCTCCATGCATATGTGTGCAACTCTCTTTCCTTCCCTCTAACTTTATCACACTCTTTTGGTAAAAACCTAATTATGCCTAAATTCAACTCTCTGCCTAAGCCATTCCCAGAGAAAAATCTAAAATGATGTGTGCTGATCTCACTTTAAAGTCACACTCTCTAACTTCAGGTGGGCCCTTAGCACTGGCCACCAATCCTACTTTATTTTCCTTGTTCATCACCTCTCTCATTTTCCTAGATAAATATTTCATACCCCATACTCTTCTCTTCAGATCTCTAACAACTCCTGTCTCTCAGCTTGTAAAGTTACTTCTTACTTCACTCAGGTTCTATTCTAACTTCCACAGGGTACCCACCCCAATCTACCATCTCCTTGTCTCTGTGCTCATATGTTCTGCCTTCCTTCCTGTGTTCATGGCTAAGGCCAATCCTTGCCTTGCACACTAGATCTCACCCTCTCTTGCTTATTCAGGAACATATGTCCAGCAATTCTGCCTCTCTGTTTTCAGCATCAGCAAATTTTGCCTCTCTGTTGAACTATTGCCATTGGCTTACATATGCTGTTGCTGCTGTTCATTCCATTTTACAAAATGCTTTCTCTGATCCTACTTCCTTTTCCAGGTACTGCCCTGTTTTTTCACTTCACTTTTATATTGAAACTCCTTGATATATTTACTGATACTTGTCTTCATCTAGTTTTCTCCCATTCTCTCTTGAAAATATTCTAACAGGTTTTTCTTCCCACTACTCCACTCAAAGATCACTGTTGACCTCCATGTTGTTAAACCCAATGGTCAATATTCGGTCTTCCTCTCACTTGATCCTTGGGTAGCTTTTGACAAAGTTGATCATCTGATTCTCCTTTACATGCTTTCTTCACTTGGCTTCTAGAACACTCTCTTGCTTTTCCTCCTACTTCACTGGCTGCTTCTTTTTAGTATCCTTTTGACTCTCTCTCATCCACTAGAACTCTTAACTCTGGAGTGTCTGGGGTTCATCTTTGGATCCCATACAGTCTCATGGCATTTAATGTCTTTCATGTATATCTTCAGATACAATCTCTCTTCTGAAAACCAGTTTCTTGTATCTAATTGCTTCCCTGACAACTCCACTTTAACGTCTAATATGTGCCTCATACTTAACAAGACCCAAATCAAACTTTTTATTTACCTCCCTCCTTGAAAGACGTAAATTATTCAAAACAATAAACAATATAAAATTGTGTATTCAAACCTTGGTGTTTATCTTCTACTGTACTGGAATGTGAACTGGTCCAAGACAGTAAGAGCAAAGAAAGCCAGTTTTCCAGAGCAAATCTGACACAGGAATCCTCTATGTCCTTATTTTGACTACTTGCTCAATGATTCCTCTACTTTCCCATTTATCCTAAGTGTAGACCATGATTCTCAAATTTCCCTAAAATGTCAATTAATAGTATCTGGATTTCATATTACTTTCCTTCTGAAAGTTAATCTCTCTGAAAACTTAAAACGTATTTTAAATTTTCTTTCTAAGCTTAAGTAATTAATTCAGGATATAAACTGAGGGAATTAAATGTCAAATAAGAGCAGATCATTAGGGAAGGTGCTACTATATCCTCACCATAATTCTCAATGTAAATAAATGCAAAAATATGATGCCCTAACCTACAGAAAACATCGTGATCATATGGGCAACAGCTCTGACTTAGTCTGACCTTTCCTCGCTCATGTAATTAACATGTACTGAGCAACTTCTGTGGGTAAGGCACAACTTTTGATGTCATGAAGAATGCCAAGATGTATAAGAAATAAAGAGCCAAGTAAGGAGGACAAGACATATATAGAAATATATGCAAGACAGAAAATTCTCTGGGTGCTCTGAAGAGCAGGAAACATTCTGGCTGGGTAGACAGAAAGATATGTCACATGGTTTACAACTTACTGGAGGGCAGAGTCTGAGTGGTGCCTTGCTGCTTCATAGAAGCAGATTGAAATAAAGATGTCACTTTAAAAGTTATTGAGTGAATGGGAAAATGAATAAATGAGTGAATTTTGTGTACTTGTATGTCTAGGGATCAAATTGGCATTCAAAAGAAAGAGGATGGATCTGCTACCATAATAAATAGGATATTTGCAGGTAGAGGTAGACAGCAGCGGGCCAGATGTATTCCAAAGGGGAATCTGGTTTGGCCAATAAAAAAAATTTGAAGAGCATTTGAGAAACACATCTGTAACTTCCATTAGGTAGCTGCTTTACACACTTCACACAGGCACTTGAGTTCGTAATTTCTGGTGTATATAATAGCTACTTAACAAATAAGTAAGTTGGATAATACATGCATGAGTGAAGGTTGACTGTTAAATAGTATTCTCTAGTGAATTAATCTGTTTATTTCCTGTTTAGCATAACCTGAAATTATCTTACTCACGGGTTGGTACTTGTCCCCCATTTGCTGCCTACTAGAACTAGAATGTAAATTTCACGCAGGTGAGGGCCTCTTCTGACATCTTCATCACTGTATTGTTGGTGCATTGCACAGTGCCTGATGCACAGCATCGGGCTGAAATAGTAGAGCATGAGCGCTTTATGTAGAGGCATGGCAGAGTGGAGAAGGGAATAACATTAACTATCATATTTGAGGAAAGTTGCCTTGAAAAATGGACTCACCACTAAGAGCTGATACTTGTTGAATATTCACAGTTTATGTGGCACTGGGCAGGATGCTATTTGGGATTTATACACTGAAAATCAGACAAACAAGATATAAAATTATAGTGTTTTTAACCCTTGTTCATAAAATGAAGACAATAATATGATCTTCCCCACTATAACTCATAAACACAGAAAAATATTATTTTCATTAAACATAAAGAATTGATTAGAGAATGTTACCACATAAAGAAGACAAATTTTTAATAGCCAGAATTAGAAACCATGGACTAATTTTTAAAAAATAATTTGGTTTCGGGGCCGGCTCCGTGGCCAAGTGGTTAAGTTCGTGCGCTCCACTGCAGCGGCCCGGGGTTTGGATCCTGGGCGCGGACATGGCACCGTTCGTCACGCCGCGTTGAGGTGGCGTCCCACAACCCACAACTAGAAGGGCCTGCAACTAAGATATACAACTATGTACCAGGGGGGTTTGGGGGAGATAAAGCAGAAAAGAAAAAAAAATGTAAAAAAAAAATAATCTGGTTTCAATTTTTTATACTGCACTGAAATAATCTGATCACAAAATAGTTATTAAAATTTTAAAAAACACTAGCACACATTCTTTTAGAATCTGAATCAGATTCACTGTAGGCTTTCTTTAATCTAAAAGTAATTAGAGGGGCACTGTCATTAATCATAGAGATGAAGATATTTTATTATAGCTCGAATACCAAACCATTTTTATTTTGCAGCTCATAAAAGTAGAATAATAGTGAAGCAAAATTAAAAAAAAAAAACCTCTAAGAATGCAGTATTTGGTTATTTCAAATGAAATATTAATGTCTTTTTAAACATTTTTTTAAATTAATTATTTTTTAAATTGCAGTAACATTGGATTATAACATTATACAACTTTCAGATGTACATCGTAATATACTTTGAATTCTGTGTAGATTACATCATGTTCACCACCCAAAATCTAATTATAGTCCATCCCCTAACATTTGAGCCTAATCACCCCTTTTGCCCTCCCCCCACTTCCCCTAATGGTAATCACCAATGCAGTCTCTGTTGCTATGTGTCTGTTTGTTGTTGTTTTTATCTTCTACTTATGAGTGAGATCATATGGTATTTGACTTTCTCCCTCTGATTAATTTCACTCAGCATAATACCCTCAAGGACCATCCATGTTGTCACAAATGGCTGGATTTCATCATTTCTTATGACTGAGTAGTATTCCATTTGTATATATTCCACATCTTCTTTATCCATTCGTCCTTTGCTGGGCACCTAGGTTGTTTCCAAGTCTTGGCTATTGTGAATAATGCTGCAGTGAACATAGGGGTGTATATATCTTTATGCCTTTGTGTTTTCAAGTTCTTTGGATAAATCCCCAACAGTGGGATAGCTCGATCATATGGTAGATCTATTCTTAATTTTCTGAGAATACTCCATACTGCTTTCCATAGTGGTTGCATCAGTTTGCACTCCCACCAGCAGTGTAAGAGGGTTCCCTTCTCTCCACATCCTCTCCAACACTTATTGTTTCTTGTCTTGTTAATTATAGCCATTCTGATGGGAGTGAGGTGATACCTCATTGTAGTTTTGATTTGCATTTCCCTGATAGCTAATGATGTTGAGCATCTTTTCATGTGCCTGTTGACCATCCATGTATCTTCTTTGGAGAAATCTCTGTTCAGATCTTTTGCCCATTTTTTTTTTTTAAAGATTTTATTTTTTTCCTTTTTCTCCCCAAAACCCCCCAGTACATAGTTGTATATTCTTCGTTGTGGGTCCTTCTAGTTGTGGCATGTGGGACGCTGCCTCAGGGTGGTTTGGTGAGCAGTGCCATGTCCACGCCCAGGATTCAAACCAACGAAACACTGGGCTGCCTGCAGAGGAGTGTGGGAACTTAACCACTCGGCCACGGGGCCAGCCCCATCTTTTGCCCAGTTTTTAATTGGGTGGTTGGTTTTTTTGTCGTTGAGATATATGAGTTCTCTGTATGTTTTGGATATTAACCCCTTATCTGATACATAGTTTGAAAAGATCTTCTGCCAATTGTTAGGTTGTCTTTTCTTTTTGTTGATGGTTTCCTTTGCTGTGCAGAAGCTTTTCAGTTTGATTTAGTCCCATTTGTTCATTTTTTCTTTTGTTTCCCTTGCCCGGTCAGACATGGTACTTGAAAATATGCTGCTCAGACCGATGTCAAAGAGTGTACTGCCTATGCTTTTTCTAGAAGTTTCATGGTTTTGGGTCTTACATTCAAGTCTTTAATCCATTTTGAGTTGATTTTTGTGCATGGTGTAAGGGAATGGTCTACTTTCATTCTTTTGCATGTGGTTGTTCAGTTTTCCCAACACCATTTATTGAAGAGACTCTCCTTTCTCCATCGTATGCTCTTGGCTCCCTTGTTCAATATTGGCTGTCCATAAATGTGTGGGTTTATTTATGGGCTCTCAATTCTGTTCCATTGATCTGTGTGACTGTTTTTGTACCAGTACCATGCTGTTTTGGTTACTATGGCTTTGTAGTATATTTTGAAATCAGGGAGTATGATACCTCCAGCTTTGTTTTTTTTTTCTCAGGAATCCTTTGGCTATTCGGGGGTCTTTCATTTTTCCATATTAAAGTATCTTTAATATTGCCTGTTCATATGTTCACATCCCCACCTTTAGGTATATTGCACTGAAGTCTATGAACATAGGAAGATTACTGAATCTAAAGGACACTGAAACCTTAGTGAGAATTAGATCCTCTTGGACTAAAGCAACAGGAAAACCCTGAATGCCTGGAAAATGTGGATAAAGACAGAGGACTCAGAGAAGGGTGGAGTTACCAAAGATGGACTTCACTCACTTTAAAAATTGGCCTAGAATTGGCTCTATGAGAGAGATACATTAAAGAATAAATTCAAAATGGGTTATAAATTAAAAATAAGAGAAAAAAATTCACATTAAGTCCAAATATTCTGACAGGTGGCACGCATACTTGAATTTGGGTATTTATGTTTAAAGCAGATTAGTCATGGAGTAAGGTTCTGAGGAGTGCTTTACATAACCGATTTCCTTGTTCTCTTCCAGTTTCTTCAATGCTCTCCCTGAAGTACACCCCCGGGGTCACAGGGAAAAGGAGACACCTTGCAGCTGAGGAGCCTCTGAAGGTTCACCAACAGAGAGCAATCAGATCTTTCCACTTGGTTCTACCTCTCAACTTCTGTGTTCCTCACAGGGCCAGGAACATTGTAGGGCTCACAGACATTTCTAGAAGAAATGAATGACTTCTTTCTAGATGTAAATGTGATGTACATAGCAACATGAAAACAAACTTCATACCCTGAAAATAAGATGTACTAGTCAGAGTTCCTAAGTCATGAAAATCAGTAAAACAAAACAAACCCTTGTCAATTACATAAAAAGCAAGCCAAAGTTAGCTCTCTGGCAACTCAGAGAATTTTAAAGAATACCACAGTTACTTCCTTTGTGTTTATGTTTTAGTTCAGCAAATATTTGGTTGCTACCAGAGGGAAGAAAACCTACTAAGAGTTTAAAAGATGGGAAGGCATGGCCTGTATTCCCGCAGAAAACTTGCAACAAAATAGAGTATCTGGTATTGGTGTGTTGCCAAGAAGTCCCCAAATAATCATAATTCAAGACAAATGTGCTATTAAAATTTATAAAATGTCACTTAATTAAAATTAAAAACATGAATTAAATGCCTAATGTGCAAAGCATCACACTGAACTCTCTGCTGGTAACAAAAATAATGTACCATTTCCACTTTCAATTAAATTATAATCTAGATGAAGCAATAAATCGTGTATACAAATTACTGTAAAGAAGACAGAATGCTAAGTCAATCTTGTCAAGTTAAGAGTGCACCACTTCAAAACAAGAATGCTCAAAACCTTTTCATTCATTATCACCTCAGCACAAGTCTGAGGTGGGTTCTATTATTATTACAGACTAGAAATTAGAGGTTTAGAGAGGTGAGGAAACGATGTCATGTTTCCAGAAAGTGGGGTTGTAGGGATAATGGTGGGAGCAGGTTAGAGAAAGTGTCAAGGACCTGACTTCCTTGAAATAGGATTAAACTCTTGAGACACTGAAGGAAGAAGACCGGATACTGGTTACAAGGAATCTTAAGTAAATGTCTTGAATTTGAAGAGCACAAGAACAGTCAAGTTTATCTGTAACATAAGGGATGAGTAGTGAGCAACGAAGGCAAAGAAGGATCAGATCATGGAGGACTTGAAGACCTGGTCAAACTAGGTTAATATCCTCTGAATTCATGTTTTCACTCCTTCTTCTCACCTCCCATGTCTTTGGGCTCAAATTAATTTATCAAGCAGTTTCCAGGTCCATATTTTACAAATAAAGCCCAGTGATAGAATCCTGCTGCCAAAAAACCAGTTACCTAGAAAGTACACAAGTATAGACATCTCAGAATACGAAGCCCTTGAAATGATGGCTGCGATTTTTCAGACACCCAAGCAACGAAAGAGCTCATTTCCTCAAGAGCCAGTTTCCTCACTGTTCCAAATAAACCCCACACAACATACTCCTGTGACTTTATTCAAAATGAATCCTTATTCTGCAACCATTTCCATATTTAAAGGCCCATTTCAAATGCCACCCCTGCCATGGAGTTTTCCTGTCTCCCTCAAGCACAAAGTAGAACACAATCAACAATGACTAAGGGATGTTCTTAGATTTTGGCAAGCAGTGGATATGACAGATCTTTTCGGATCTTCACTTTAAGTTGCCAAAGACACAATGGACAGTGCTGCTAGAATTCCAGAGCTTTTCCTTAAAATGGAAGAGTCATAAAAATACAAAGACAATTTACCACATGTTTATTTAAATAGCACCCAAGACATATGTTTCATCATGGCCTAGAATGATTAACCCTTTGGTGCAGCTAATAGATACACGTGAAGAAAATATCTTGCCTAATGAGTCAGAAATTTACCTAGATAGTCAATAACAACCAGGAGTGCAAAACATCTTTCTGCTAAGAATCACAAGCTATTCATTCACAACGGTAGACTTTGAATCTCTTTGGTGGATTCCAACACGTCCTCAATCCTGAGCAGTGTCAGGGCTTATCTGGAGGTCACTAGCATCCTTTTCACCAAAGTTCATTGCTGGGAGCTCAGAGATGCTCAGAAACTATTTAAAAGTTGACAGAGAGGAGTCAGCATGTGCTACAGGCTCCAATTTCAACTCTCCCTGCTCGTGTTCTTCTCCTGCGTCTCCTACGATCCTGAATCCATGCTTCACACCGCAGCCCACATCTGAGGACGTGACCTGTGCCTCCTAGTCCTAAAGCATTCACTGAAGCCCTCTGCAGGAATCTCTGCCACTTTTATGCTCTACAGTGACTTGGAGGGCTAGATCCATTATTGTCCTGAGCGCCATTCCGTGATGCTCCATCACATTACGTGTAGCAGTCTGGATTCCTAAACTGAGCAGAAATTCCTCTATAAATATTGCCAACATATTTTACTGGGGTTACCTATGTTTCCGTTTAACAAATATTAATTAAGCATTACTTTGGGCCAGGCACTGGAGTATACATGAGCTAGGGCTACTCACTCCCCACAGTGGGGTCAGATAATACACAATTAAACCTATTAGCAAATAAGAAAATTCTCTGCAGTGATGACTGCTATGGAAGAAACTAAAACAAGCAGATGGTAGAGTAACTAGAGAAAGGTACACGAAATAGGGGGAAAAGGGAAGGTTTCTTTGAAGGTGTAGCTTTTGAGATGATACCTGAATGATGAGATGAAGCTAGTCAACATATCCAGGGGAAAGACATTCAAGCAAAAGGAACAGTAAATGCAAGGGCCCTGAGCTAGGAATCAGAGAGATAGGTCCAGGAACGGAGAGAAAGGCAGTGTGGCCAGAGCACAGGAATTAGGGAAGATGGTGGGAAACAAGGTCAGGGAGGTAGGTATGGACTAGGATACGTTGGGCTGTGTTGGCTATGCTATGGAATTTGGATTTTATTCTGACCGAAATGGTAAGCCATTGGAAAATATTATGCAGGGGAGTGATATAATCTGATTTAAGTTTTTCAAAATCTCCCTGGCTGAATTGGGGAAAATGTAATTTTGGTGGCAAAAGAGGAAACAATATGAATTTTGCTGCACTAGTCCAGGCAAGTGATGTTTGTGACTTGGCCTAAGGCTTGGAACCACGAGACTCAGAGAAGAGATGCTGAGGAAATGATTTGCTTGCAGACTGACAGGGCTGGACGGGGGTGTGTGTGTATGAGTATGTACATGTATAAATCCGTGGGGTCTGTGTGTTTGGGATGGAGCAGACGGATAAACAGGAACCAAGATGATTTCTAGGATTTGGGATTAAGCAACTGTGTGGACAATGGGAAAAGTAGGAGAGAAATGTACAAAGAAATCAATAGCTCTGTCTTAAAAGTTTGAGACTACTACATCAATCTCTTTGATTTCCTCAAGAAAAATGGTCTCACAATTTTAGAGTCATCTAGTCACCAAAAGGGATCCATTAGCTAAAAGAAAAATAGTTAAGACCACCACGTTCAATGAAATTATAGACGTTATCAAGGAAATATTGTCCAAGGCCTGGAAATGGGCAAATGAGATTTCTGAGTGTCCTTTCAGGGGTGACACTGGGAGGTGAGTGCTCTATCAGATCCTCTGGGGATTATCAATTCTATACGGGTGTGAGTCTAACTATTGACTAACTATATAGGGTAGAAAATTAATACTAGTGATTCTTGTCCACAGTAGTGCAAATGAATTTTGTCCTGTAGAGATACAACTGTTTTCTGTCCTATAGAAAAGAGGACACCAAACATTATATTTTATTGCCCTATGAATATTAACCAGCTTTCCACTTATTAACAAATTCATTTCCGTATTCGTGATTGCACATATATTATTCCTCAAGTTCTCATTTGAACTAATATTTACATCTT
The DNA here is from genome assembly GCF_041296235.1 of Equus asinus. Lineage (NCBI taxonomy): Eukaryota > Metazoa > Chordata > Mammalia > Perissodactyla > Equidae > Equus > Equus asinus. The sequence goes on from NC_091792.1 coordinate 8,482,326, forward strand.
AACGGTTCTCTCCTTAATTAATGAGTTTACTAAAATCTTTGACATGTTTATTTCATATTTGAATGACAGTAATATTTTTATTTTTTGAAATTACCTATGCTAAAAACAAGAGAACAAGCCCCAAATGGTGTCTTTTATGCTAAGCTCCATGTCACCAAACCAAGACACACCTTAATTACAGTTTCGGCTCTCCCAGAAATGGAATCTTTAACCAGTCAATCAGGAGTCAGCTAACCAACACTAGTTAGGTAATCTGCCTGATAGACCCCTGCCATCCTCTAAAGAAAAGTAACCTTCCAATGATCAACCCGCTCTTTGCCTAGTATCGTTACTTCCTTGCTCCTGCTCCCTTCTGCCTGTGAAAGTCTTTCATTTTGTGCAGCTTCTCAGAGCTCCTGTCTATCTGCTAGATGGGATGTTGCCCAGTATGAATACATTTTTGCTCAAATAAACTCTTAAAATTGTTAATATTCCTCAGCTGATCTTTAAACACATGCAACAATAGTGCACTAAAAATCAAGGGACATTTTTGAAGTCCCAATAGAAACTTATTTGCTGTGATTAGTTCTATGGTGGTCTCTCTTAAGATGCCCATTTCTGACAATGAAAAAGGAGAGGACAGAAATAAGTAAACTATGAATAGTTAAGATTACAATTGACCAGTAGAGATATCGGTGATATCATTATTTGTGATTGAGTATATATGGTATGTTCCCAAGACACTCAGATTCTAGGGGAAATTTGTTTTTTCGTCATTCTCTCAAAAAAGGCATCATGAACAACTATGAGAAAACTAGTTTCATTGTTATCATAAATCCCGTTGCTCCATTTTCATATTAAAATCCTGAATGCAGTTTACTTTTATGTATCTGACACTCACAAAAATAGATACAAGCACCATTGTTTAGAAGTGCCCTGTATACTTGCAGTTTGCTTGTTCTTTGGTTTCTGCTTACTCTCTTCCTAATGAAAAGAAAAATAATTCTCCCAAGTAACTTCCACACAGCTTCTTTTCTAATTTGAACCAACTATCTTGGCTGTTGGCAGAGTATCCTGGGGGCTTAAAAATGTCAATCTGTTCACGGTTGCAGGCAGAGTAATTTAGGAAAGAAATTTCTCACAAAATACCTTCTTTCTACTCTTTAAATTTTTCCTCCATAAGAGTCACTTTTGCCTGTTGGTATAAATATAATGTGCCTTGTGGTTATTGGGATGAGTAGCTTAAAATAAAGGAGGTGTAAATCACTTCTATGTTCCCCTGGTTGGGAGAAAGGAACTAAACATGAGCCAGAATTTACTCCTTCAACTCCTCTTACTGTCTTTTTCACCACTTTCTTTACACCTCCTCTATAATTTCCTAGAACTGGAAACAATAGGGACTGGGCTTGCTCTCCAAAATTAAAGTGAAAAGAAATCCTAAATGTAACCACCATCTTTTCATGACTTGCACGTCACTATGTGTAAATACAACAGTGCAGACACATGTAGAAGTTTCACACGGAGAAGACTCCTTTGCACATCAAGTGGCATCTTTAGGAGTATAAAAAATTGTACCAGAAAGAAAAGAATGTTGAGATATTGAAGATTATTTAAACAGGTCATGTTTTACAGTGGATCAGCATCCCAAATTTTGCACATGGTCTCCTTTGAACATTTTAGAGTTAAAAAGAAATCAAGAAAGGTGGTATTATACATACACAGTACACACATACATGCATGGGCACAAAAACAAGTCAGCAAATATGATTTATATATTTAATATGCCAAACTCGCCAAGTTCTATTTTAACTTACACAAATTTACATTTCTCCTTGACCTTAATAGTAGCAATAATGATGCATCTCTATTTTGTATTTGCATAAATTATGCAATTTATTTTCACACACATTATTACAGTTGAGCTCAGTGGGTAGCCATGTGGAAACAAATGCAGTATTAGCATTATTTTGGTGATTTGAATTATTGCTGTTTTGTTTTCTTATACAGTGGTTTCTGGGTTCCTACTTTTTCTTGCTAAACATATTTACTGTTTTTCATTTATACAAGTTTTAAGGCTATTGTAATAACAGTTAAAGTTATTTATGTAATTTAAAAGTTAATATAAGCAAATTTTTATGCATAAGAGGTAAGGCATCAGCAAAATGGAGTAGTATCCAACATCGGATGATTCACTTAAAAAAATTGATGAATTTACTTCTCATCAATTTCATGAACTAGGTGGAAAACATTTGACTTTTTTGTTAATAAGATATTTTATACAATATTGACATATATATTCAAAATGTTCATATATATTCAAAATCTTCAAATTGTGATGTTAAGTACTTTGTGATTTAAGAGTGAAAAACAGTTTTTTCTTTATTTGGCAGAGAATAAACTGGCTTAACAATTAAATAAAGAAGTTATATGGACTGTATTTTGTAAGTTACTTAATAAATTTTGCCTTTTCCTTTTGATCATTTAACTTGAGAAACCTTATATTTTCTTTGGATAAGTGTAATATGGTAAAACATATCCCCAAATTTATCTGGATATAGAGCATTTAATTATAGTATTTGGAAAGTAAGTCTTTAAACTTTATTTTTTAAAACTTTTTATCAATGAAAATATGTTAAAATATAGTATTTTGTTCATTATATTATGAAGCGATGGGGCTCAGGATGCGCTACCCCAAAATATGGCCTCTTAGAGTACTAAATATCTTAAGCTGAAGGGATCTGAGAGACTGGCAGATGCAGGAAGGGCCCTCTGACTTCATCCTTTTTCCCTGAAAGCAGGAGATGACGCTTCAGTGTGAAAGGTGCCCTCCCGGGACCAGGAGGAAGGGAGACATCTCTGTCATCAGAGAAGGGGAATTCAGGGCGGAAAAGGCTGTAAGAACAAATGCTGTTGCTTCTTCACCATTTACTACCCCTAGCCTAAACCCCTTTGTCTCATCAATCCTTCACAAACATATTGTTTCTTTGTCTAAAAGCTTCCTGCTCTGCTTACTTCTTTGGTTTTCATTCTCTTGTGAAGGCCCCCATGTCCATGTAAAAATTCAGTAAAATTTGTATTCTTTTCTCCTGTTAATCTGTTTTGTGTCAGTTTAATTCCTAGGCCCGGCCAGAGACCCAAAGAGAGTAGAGGAGAATTCTTCCTCCCCTACGGAAGCAATATGCTGTGAGTGATTTATGGCTTCGTTCAATATCTTATCTATATGCGCCTAAGCAGGGAAACTACTTGTTGAAATTTATGTTCTTTCATAACTATAGATCAGTAAACCCAGATGGTTTATAATCACCAAGAAATTTGAACAAGGAAAAACTTTAAAATTATTATTTTTTTCTTCGGAAACTTCTTTACAATTAACAAAGATTTGAGCATTCTCTGGAACCCTAAAGCAATATGAAATGTCATATTTTATAATATCTTGGCAGTTTTATTTTAAAACCAAACGCTTATACTTTATAATGCTCTGATAATAGTTGCAAGAACGCTGTATTCTAGGATTTTTTCCAAGCATATTGTTAATGGTATCCTTATAGCCTTGAATTTTACTGTGCTTCCCTGATTTTATCTATCTGGGTCTAGGCAATCACATTTTAGAACCAAATTCCAAAGTATATACTGGGAAATATGACAATTGTCTTACTTCAGGGGCACAAGGAGGAGTGCAGCCCTGTGCACGTCCATGGACGCGTTGGATGTAGCTGTTCCACATCCTTTTCCAGACTTCTTGGATGATATTTGGCTTCGCTCTCAGAATTTTCTGTCTGTCTCCATTGCAACAGATGCTTGAAGAGTTTCTTAAAGTCCACCTAAAGGAAATGTGCTACCTCATTGATGGCACTTTTTTCTGGCTACTGAAGACACAGTGAACACCAGAAACCATCTTTTTCCTTTATGCTTGACTTTTCATCAAAAGAGAAAAAACAAGGCACATGGACTAAAGCTGAGGAAGCCCACACTAGAACCTGCCATTTCTGAACAAAGTCAAGATCTGCATGCACTGAACTAAGACTGATGTTCAACGGGCCCACCTTCATTCCACAGGCATTTCCTGATGGCCTCTTCAACGTCCAAGTTAAAATCAGACAGAATGATGTGAAGAGCCGAGTGTCCCTGAGGATTCGCTCCACGCCAGTCCCCGTGCGAAGGGGTTTACTCCTTCTTCCTATTTAATCCTCCTAATTACCCCATGGGTTAGATATATTAGCATTGTTTTAAATATGAAGCAATGAAGAGATGAAGCTGATGGTCTCATCAGTAGTAATGCGCTTTGAAATCTGCAGAGTGTCTACTCCACATGTACTGTGTTAGCTCCTCACGCACCCCAACACCTCTGCGAAGCAGAAGTCGATCATTTTCATGGCTCATGGCCTCTCCTCCACTTGACTTTTAAGATTTTTAAGGTTCTTTAGATGAAAAAAAAAGTGTGGGGTATTTTCTTTCCTAGGGTTTCCCTACGTTAATTGGGAATGGAGTCAGACACTAAATGCCAAAACTAGAGGGGGCCACAGAAACGCATGCTACACAGATGCAAACTATACGGTTTCTCAGGAAATAAGAAGTTCTATAAAATGTACTGAAAAGCGTTTGCACAGAAGCAGGAATCTGGGCTGGCTGAAAGGAGAAATCAGCTCCTCAAAGAACAGCTTCTCCCTTTCCCTCCCTCTGAAGCCATTTCAGCGGCCCGGAGCCACCCTGAAGGAAATCCGTCACAGAGAAGAAAGGACCTTTCTGCTCTGCCCCCTCTCCATTCCATTTATGCTCCCCCAAACCTGCCTCCCTGCCCCCTCAGGGCTGCCTGACTGCCAGCTGGTGAAGGGAAGGCTATTCCTAGCACAGCAGATGTAGACACACCAGCCAGATGAGCCCCGACCTGGCATCGGTATGCTTTGTAATAAGGAAACAGCTCCAGAGAAACACAGGAACCAGCCCCTGAATCATTCTGCCGAGAAACGTTATGCAACAGCTGTGAGATAAATCTTGAAAGAGAGAGAGAGAAAAAGAGGGAGGAAGGGATGCAGGGAACAAGAGAAAAAGAGAGAACTCATTTTGCTTCAAAAGGCCTGCAAGTTCTGGAGTTAGATAAATTCTGTTTGGTTCTGTAATACGAATATCAAAATTTTGCATATCAGCTCCTTCGGCTGATGCTGAAGTGGCTGTGTTCTCTTTATTTTTATAGCCACCGATATTCAAGGCCTGCATATTAAGAGGCTGTGCTTTTCTGATTATACCATGACTAGGCACAGGAATGGGAATTATTTTCTCTGGAATCTGCTCTGAGACGGCATCCTGTACTTAAAGAAATCTGCAGACAAGTGAAGCACTGGCACACTGTTTTGGCCACGGTATCCTGTCATTCTGTTTATGGCACTTCCTGGTCCAACTTTGAGCAAGTTTGGGAGGAGGGATTGGGGAGTAAAAGAAAATAAATGAAAGTTTCTAAGTTTGAAGAAACAAATGTAAAAGAGGGAAAGGAACCAGAGTCATAAAAGCTAAAGATTTATGAGAAAGGCATTAGAAACCCCAAACAGTAAAGCTGTAGAGCCAGACTTGTTTCTTAGTCTTACAGATTGTTCCAGAATGCGTCCAGTGGTGGGAAGTTCAATTTCCCATCAGACAGCTCATTTTATTTCTTGAAGAGTTTGCTAATACCAGGTTCTTCCTTGGATGAATCCAGGCTCTACTTGTCTGGAATCTTAATAAATGTAGCATCTCTTCTACACTACAATTCTTCAAATACGTGAAGAGAGTTACCATATTTCTGAGTTGTCTCCACGATTTCAGCCAATCCTCACGCTCTGTGGTTGCCAGATCTCCTCCTTGGCACGTACTTCAGTCAGTCGGTGTCCCTCTTAGAAATCTGGCACTTTGAATTAAACAACACACCAGATATGGACTGAATAGTCAGAGAGACTATTACCTTCCTTGACCTGACATCTACACTTTATTAGGACTCACATTAGCTTATCTGGCAGCTCATCACACGGTTGGCACGTGGTGAGCCTGCAGGCAGCTAAAACCCTAAGTTATTGTTTTTCATATATACTTTTCTTTAGCCGGGTTTCCTGCATCTTGTGGGAGAACACTTTGATTTGTGAATCTATACATTTTCCATTTCTTGACATTTTCTCTCATTCTTCCTGCCATTTAAAGACCTAGAAGATGCTTGATTTTGTCATCCAATATGCTAGCTCTTCCGCCCCTGTTAATTTTGGTAAATATATGTCCTCATCTGGATCATGTGTTAAATATTTAGAGGGGACAGCACGAACTCAGAGCAAAGGCTTATAAACTGCGACTGGAGACCTGCCCTCAGGTTCACTTTGATTTATTACTCAGTTCACTTTGAATGGCTCATTCAACTTTTCACTTACCATTCAATCTAATTTTTTTTTAATTTAAAAGGATTGTCTTCTCCATAGGCTTTGTTGAAACTGAGATATAGCACACCTATAACTTCCCCTGATGTTGGCATGCCAGAAGAAAGTTAAAGGATATTATGGGGCGTGATTTCTTCTCAATGAACCTAAGGTAGATTCTAATGATCCTTTACGAACTTACTCAATAACAATCAATTGCCTAGTCACATAGCATTTTTTAATCAGGGCACCATAATCAATTAATTGGTCCCATTTCTATAATCTTGACTTTTCTCTTTTTGACACTGACATACTGCACGTCCTCAATGTCCTGACATTTTTGCTTTCCAGGAGTCTTCATTGGCTGCTGTTCAATTTTTTCACTCACATATTAATGTTGAAAATATGGCATGCAACTTAATCCTCTGTGGATTCTCAGTTCAGCTAACTGTTCTTACAATCTTCACCCAGGGAACCAAGCGCTTCAGTACAAGGATAAAGCCCTGGAAGAGAGAGTGCTGAAGGCAGTCACTAGAGGGCAACAGAGGGCTGAGAAATAGGTATGGGCAGACTGCCAGCTGCTTAGAAGGACCAAGAGACCTACAGGCAGAGAAGGCCCCCCGCTGTAGGAGAGGCAAACCACTTAGGCTTATCCAAAAATTCCAGTTTAGATACGGTTCACATAAGAGCTGGGACAGAACTGGGACACAATCAAGATGGGTCAGCCAGTCAGCACTCAGTTGGCGGACCCAGCAATGACATTTTTAGGAAGTTGGATGTCAATATCAGAAAACAGTCTTGATAGCATGAGTCTTGGGGTCTGGTTAAAGTCTGTATCCAAAGCAAAGATCAAAAGAGCATGGATTCAGCAATAATAACTACAATTTATTGAGTGTCTACTACATAGGGAGCAATAAACCAACATCTCCCATTCTTGGAACAACCCTTGGAAAGTAATGTCATCCTTATTTCATAAAAAGGAAACTGGGGTTTAAGAAATTTAAATGGCAGAACTGGGGTCTAGATAGGGGTCTCTTGAGCTCCAAAGCAAGTACTCTCTCTATTGAAAGACTGCACAGGATCCTGATTGAAGAATTACAATTCTGGGAGGAGAGCTTGTCAAAGCTTGTGACCATCTGCTTCCAAGACCTGGACTTCTCTCTTAGAACTTGTGGAGAGTTGACACATCTTCTCATTGATCCTGGGCTTCTATTTGCTAGTAATCATATTTCATCAATCCTTCACAGTTTGAAGTTCATTCTGCTTTTTAAGGAGGATGAAAACAAAATGTATTCTATTAATACATTCTATTTTCTTTAAACTCTTGAGGCAAATGTATACTTTGCAAACTTGATAAATCGCTTTCTTTTTTAGATCTATGGCTTTAATACAAATCTAGTGCAATGAAAATTCTCAGTAATAATTTGAACTTCAAATAGGACCTGCACCTTTTAACGCTGAATATTGGCCACATAAATCTGGTACCTGATCCACCTAGCAAAAATGCATGCTGCTTAATTAAGGGAGGAAATATTTAAAGGGGTAAACAAATATTTTCAATTTTAGTATCTATAAAACTAAAAAAATGATCAAGGGTAGCATAAAAAAAGGATTTTGAAAGTGCTGAATGTTAAATAACTTGGATGGAAATAAAGTGTTTTGGGGAAAAAAGAGATTCAAAAGGTAGCAAAAGTGATGGCAAGGTCACTGATGTCAGAGATGCATGACATAAGTTTGAGAAAATTGTTTCAAGAAATATGAAATTCGAAAAGGCAATATTTCTAAATATATTGGAAGCATTCTAGAGCAAGTTATAGGACTAAGTAAACAAGTATGGTTCTTTATAGCTTTATGGCCCTAGGTTTCTAATGATTTTCTCAGCAGAGAAGTAATTAAAATACTGTATTACCACCAAAACCTATTTTAGGTTTTCTGAAGGGACATTCTCTGGTTTCCTAGAGTCACTGACATCTCATTAGGTATCTGAATATATCCATTAGATATTTGAATGTATGGAAATCTATTAACAACCATCTCCCTCCTCTGTCTCCCTTCTTCCCAGCGTATAAAAAATATCCCTTACAATCAAGACAGATTTTTCCTTGAAATTAATATATAATGTTTCCATAGTAGCTCTGTCTGTTCTTAAAAAATATAATCTGCAAGGAGTATGAAATACAAGAAAATTTTGGGCTTATGGGATATAAATCTATGACACATATTATTTGCTTATATTTTCATCCCTTATGAGGTATACAGATTTTAAATATTTGTAAAAGAAAATAAGTGAAATGTTTATTTCAAATTCTGTCTCAAACAAAAAACCTAGGAAGCTCTGTGTTTCAAAAAACTAAAATATCTTCCTTTATTTGATTTAAAGTTAGACACAGATTGTACTTTAGAAGTTCTCATCTATCTCCTTTAACTCTCACTGCACATGCTGTCCCAAGGACAAAGATTTCTGTGGTTATTATGGGCATTTTGGATGTATGGGTATTACCAATAGGCGGGAATTTATCTCATAGCAGAGAGGCAGATGAAGCCAGCTCACACTGGGCAGCAATCCACCAATGGTCCACTTGCTGAAAATAGAGCCATGCCTTTTAAGTTTGTGCTCTTTCTAAAATGTCCATGGACATTCAACACCTATACCCCAGGAGCCAGATGTCCGGAACCTCTTAGAACTGATTTCCAATTTGTTCTAATGCAGCCATGCTTCCTCTTTGCTATGCTCTGTGCATTTACCAGTCTTGTGTTATTTTGGTCCCCTTCTCTCCCCCTACAAACAGCTATGTTCTTTTTTATCCCCCCTCCCAACTTGTCGACTCTTTTCTTTAGCATATGTGAGCACACAGCATCTGTTTCTGAGTCTATACCAGATGGATGAAATTAATTATTGGAGGAATCTGAGGAAAGGGAGATCAAGGTACTCTTAACACAGGCAGGAGACAATGGGAGGGTGGAACAGGAGCTGAAAAACAGACACTCCTTGTCAGGAGCACACTGAAGCCACTTCTCAGAGTTCTGCCAGACCCGACAGCATTGCAGACACCTAGTCTGAGAAAGTCCTGGAGCAGTTATGGCAAATGTACTCCTCTTACCTCCCCTGCTCCAAATTCTCATTAAAATCTATCAAAATAAGGGCGCAGACTGGTTATTATTTACACAACAACTCAACCAATTAACCATCTACTCTTCACGGTAATCTAAATGATTATATAATTTAACAGGAAATTTGGGGGAAAAAATCAACAGACATGCTCAGAAGCCCAGGTTTAGGCCATGCAGCAGGGCCTGTGCCAGAGTTTTTATTGTAACAGCAACTACTCGGATGTGGTCTGGTGGTATTTCCAAGCACCAGATTCACACGGGTACAACTCAACAAATAACGTGAAAATACTAATGAGTAACATCTGCAGAGCGGCTTCCAGTCTACACATGGCTTTGCTTAACCTTCACAACTGTTACAATCCTCGTCTGCAGGTTAGGAAACCGAGGCTCAGGGAGGTAAAACGAATTACTTACGTTCACATCGCAAAAGACAACATTTTAAACCATAACTTTCAATTCCAAAATGAGGTTTTTGATTCCAAATCTAGTGTTATTCCTACAATGTTGTGCCGCCTCTCTTCAAAATGTTTTTAACCGATTCTACATTGTAAGAATAATAATGTTGTGACTAGACTTTTTAATGTAATTTTTAGAAAATGTTCCCTTTTAGTATCTTCCAGCAATAGAAGCTATGGTCTAATATTTTATGAAGATAATATCTCTGAGCCATTCGTAGTATGGAAACTGACCCTTTTAAACTGAGAATTTGGAAATGTTACTGAAATCTATTTAAACACTTTTATTTGGTTCCACTTGATTTTATTTGATGAGAAATACTTTTTTCTATGTATTGAAACTTGCAGTTTAGGGAGATAGCCATAGATAATACCTACAACCGTACCCAGGGATCCTCGTAGTTACAGATATGCACTCCACCCAAATGGGCCAGCACATTGTGAATGACGGAATCCCTCAGAATGAGGAGCACTGATTTAAACCACAGGTGTTAAGAAAATTAAGTTTAAAGCACAAGAATTTTGATTACCTTTGATTAAAATGCTGACCCAATTATCATTGTTTCTGAACTAAAGATAAAAGATATATATTCATTTAGATGAGGGAAAAACAGATAACCATGTATTTCCTTAGACAATGTCATCTCTAGGATAGTTAACATGTTTTCATATTAAGATGTTTGAGCTCATACTTATTATATGCGGGCCTGAAATATTCCTACAGGAAAAATTCAAGAAAAGCTGAAGGCAATTGCTCAAATTGCTGAGGAAGACTGGTCCTGAGCTAACATCCATGCCCATCTTCCTCCACTTTATATGTGGGACGCCTACCACAGCATGGCGTGCCAAGTGGTGCCATGTCTGCACCCAGGATCCGAACCAGTGAACTCCAGACTGGTGAAGCAGAACGTGCCCTTAACTGCTGTGTCACCAGACCGGCCCCTATAATTGCTCAAATTTTTAAAGCAAGTATGTTCAGTCTTTCTTGGGGCAAAATAGGAAAATATTTATTGAATAGGGAATAGTTTATAAGGTCAAAATAGCTAAAATAGTGCTATTTTTTGAACATTGCAAGTGACAATTTTGTAATTTTATCAGAAACAAAGAATACAATCAACAAGTCTCTTTTTTATAGATTTTGATCTTGTCCTGAGGCCAAAATAAATGGACTCTTCAGTCCTAATTGCTCCTTTGATGGTTGTGGACAAGTGTCTGAGGGAAGGGCTTGTACGTGGCCTAGGAGCTGCCTATGTAAGACGCTGCCCTAACTCCCCTAAACTCTTCCACCAGTGGGCTGGGGATCGGGGACAAGGCCCCACACTCGCCAGCTGGCCAGCGTTAGAGGAATAAGCTGTGGAGGCTCCTGGGCACTGCAGTGAGATGTGGTGATGTTCCCTGCTTATGAACACTTGGGCTAGGTTTGGGGTGGGAGTGGGGAAACCTGCCTTGGAAACAGGGAGTCAGACTACATTTGTGCAGGTGCATGAGCCCATTGTTTGCAATAGAAGCTTGTTTGCAGGTCAACATGTGCCTCTGTGGACCAGCTCCCTTTGACCTAACCCAACATGCAAGTGGCTATAAGTAGAGAAAGCAGATTCTACTCTACCCAGGAGACACGGTATCCTTTATTCTGAGAGGTTGTAATCCTCTGCCTCATACAGTTCAACTGAGGTACTGAGAGCTAGAAAAATCATTTTGAAATATAAATCAGATCATGTCACATCTCTGCTCAAAACTTTTCAGTGGTGTCTCATTACCCTTGGGTTAAGTTTCAAAGTCCTTACCATGAGTGCGAGACCGTATATAGTCTGGCCCCTGACTTTGTGTCTGTCCCCATTTCCTACCATGCTCTGCTCCTGCACTCCACACCAGCTCGCTAACCAGTTCTGCTCAACTGCCCCACACCAGCTCACCCGCCAGTTCTCAAACACTCCAAGCCAGCTCTAATCCCGGGCCCTCTGCAACTGCTGCTCCCTCAGCCTGGACCAATCGTGGCTTAGCTTGTTCTTCATTTCATTCAGGTCACAAATGTTGCCTCTCCACAGACACCTCCCTGAGGACCCTATAGAAATAGGGCAATTCCTCTCATTCTCTTTTTCCTTACATTGCTTTATTTTTCTTCACAGTATTTACCACTTCTTGACATTGTATCATCTTTTTATTAAAGTACTGGATACAAAAGTATCATTTTTATAGGTTACAAAAGCCCAAATATTAGGAACTTGAATGATATATCACCTAGTAGATATACATGCAACCTGTTGATTTTCATTGATCTCTTTTTTATTTATGTGAAAAAATTTCATGTAAATTCACTTCTATTAGGAAGAATGCAATGTTGGTTGGATTAGTCTACCCTATTTTATCTATTCTATCTATCTTGTTTATTTTTTTAATGTTTTATTATTTTTTGGGGGGTGAGGAAGATTGGCCCTGAACTAACATCTGTTGCCAATCTTCCTCTTTTTGCTTGAGGAAGATTGTTGCTGAGCTAACATCTGTGCCAATTTTCCTGTACTTTGTATGTGGGAAGCCACCACAGCATGGCTTGATGAGTGGTGTATAGGTCAGCGCCCAGGTTCCGAACCTGCAAACCCCAGGCTGCTGAAGCGGAGCACGTGAACTTAACCACTATGCCACCGGGCTGGCCCCTATCTTGTTATTTTTTCAAGTCAAGAGATTAGCTATTGTCACAAAATGCTCTTTTTTGCATTACAAAAATGCATTTATTATATATAAACTATAATATAAATATATGTAAATAAACCATTTATAGTTGATAAAAACTACGTGCTTCGCTAGCATTTTCATCACGTGGAGCTCTCCTTACATGTGTAATCCAATCATGATGGAACAGCAAGCACTCCACAAAAACAAAAGCTCAGGAAAGAAAGGCTAAGGAATGAAATAAGGTATTTATAAATTATGAAAATGATAGATTATGGTAAGTATTCTAATCCCACTGAGTATGAGGAAGGACAAAAGAAGTCTAGCTAGAATTTCAAATTGGTTATAAAGGAAACTTTCCTGCTTTTGTGGTTGAAAATAACTATGACTTTTTTAAAATCAGAAAAGGCTTTGGAATTTTCTTCTCTAGATTTTTTTTTTTTAAGGAAAATTACCTTTTGGGGTTTGTCTAGCTATCATTTAACTGTAACTTAATATAAACAAATGGACTAAGTCCAAACTGCTCCAGAAGGAATAAAACCTATTCCCTAATTGTTCTAGCATAATGATACGTCATCTTAATTATGAAAAGACTAAGTACATAACTCAGCCTCTGGCCATTGCATCCTGATTTTAATCAGAAATATATTTAAGGAATATATTTAAGGAAATATGGCAAAAAGAGCTTATGATTTATAATTAGTAAAAATTAATTATTCAGTAAGGACAAAGCAATTTTATAAATTTAAAAGATTTGATTTGAAATTTATGGTGGAGAAATAAGATTACTTTTTCCAGAGGATATATTAATTTATTATTATTTTTTAATGATAAAACCCAAATGGATATAAAATATCTGGAAAATGCACAGCATATATTTATGCTTCTTTGCCAACAATACCCAAACAGTAGCTACTTGGCTTACAGTCTGATGACAATTTCTCTTTTTCCCTTTCTCTTCTCTTTGTCTTTGCATTTCCAGCTGACTTGACTTAGGCTTCTCTCTAATTAGCTGGAATAAGATGTAATTTAAACTATAGCCAAAAGTTCATTGAACCCCATCTCTTAAACAAGACTGGATGAGTAGTAGATGGGACAAGTTAACAAAACAGACTTGTACTGAAACATAGTAATTTTTCAAAGCAGCACTGGAATTGAATATTCATTGAGCTATATGCCCAAGCTGGGAAAAAACCACTTAAAATATTGTATTTAATTTCTTCTAAAAATATGAGGATAATATTGGGGAGGATAGTGATGTTGAAAGAAAGTGAGGTAAAACGTACTGTATGAAAACCTACACTCAGAATAAAAAAAATTAGGATCCCAATTATTCATAATAATAAAGGAGCCTCCCCTTCACATGGGTATAGTTAATATACTGTTCTCTTAGAACATAAAGAATTAATTATTCATCATTTAACAGAAATTATAGGAGAAAGGGAACTAAGACATTAAAATAAAAAATATTTAGAAATATTACAAATATACTAGAAATCAGTGGGACACACATTAACTTAATGAATATTTATTGACAGCTTATTGAATGCCATGTAATGCCAGATACAGGGCAAGGTTAAGTCTATGAGACAAGGCCTGTGTCTCTGAAGAGCTCAGATCACAATGGAGAACATGGCGATAAGTGCCATGGCACCAGTAGTGTAAATAAAATATGTGAATAAAAAGGAGAAACTCATCTGCAGGAATAAGCATAAGAAGTAAAATTGATTTGAGTTTTGTAGGATGAATCACATATACACAGGATGAGAAAGGGATAAAAGGCATTTCAAAACGAATATCCTGTGAAAAGGCATAGAAGTAAGAGAAAGAGAGAAGTTCATGAAGTGGTGACATGCTCAGCAGAAGCAGATGACAGGGTCCTTGGAAGAGTGGTGAGAAAGGGGTCTGGAAAGATAGCGAGCAGCTGGTTTGTGAGGAGTCTTTTGTGCCAAGATTCGGGCTCCACATTGTGAAGAGCACCATCCGATACGCAATTTAGAAAGACAATTCCAGGGGCTGAGTGGAGAAAAACGGTGGAAGGAAGAGAATGGTGGCAGTGGACCATTTCACAGGCTGTTGCAATTGTAATGGCAAGATGAAACTACATAATTATGTATCTTATCATAAATTAAAGACTGCATTTTACTTTAGAATAATTAATGTTTTTAATAACTCTTGGCAGCTCATGATTATGAAAGGTTTTTAGGCAAGGCTAGGTTTGGTGGGGAAGAGCTTTGAGGGGGATTCATTACAGAGTAAGTTAATAGCAATAAAGGCTTCAACGTGATGTCTGATGCCTTGAGATGGTGACAGTTCTTTTTCATTCAGCTTTCCAAGAGGTATTATCACCATTTTGTTTACATATCTTTATTAGCATCTTTAAACATCTTTGTTTTTTTGGTGAGGAAGGCTGGCCCTGAGCTAACATCTGTGCCAATCTTCCCCTATTTTGTATGTGGGTCACCACCACAGCACGGCTTGTTGAGTGGTGTGTAGGTCCGTGCACAGGGTCTGAACCAGTGAACTCCGGGCCACTGAAGCAGAACGAGACAACTTAACCACTACGCTACTGGGCCAGCCCTCTAAAAATCTTATTTTAAAAAGTTAATTTCAGAGAGCTCTCCTGAGAAAAGTGAATACAAAAATAAATCCATTATGACTGCAAAGCTAATAAGAAATACATCTTATCAGAAGGCAAATTGTAAAATTAAGTAGACTGACCCTGTATTTGAGAATGGCAATGGGCCTTTTAAGTTCTTCTGCAACAAATGTGATTTTTAGTTCCATTGAGTAGGAAAACTTGAAATCAATCTTTCCAGGAGGGAACGTAGAAGCAACAACTCCAAGCCCTGTCTCTACTGTTGAGCACAAAACCATAATCACAAATGCACAACATATGTTTTCACAGTTCATGGCCACTGATTAGCTTGTATATTGAACACAATGGTTTGCTTCTTTTATGCTTCTTAAGAAAAAAGTAACATTAACTTGTAAAAAAAGACTACAAATCGCATATGTGAGAAAAAACTTAAAAGTCAGATAGAATTTCATCTACAAGACTTAAATATATCTTTTAATTTTATGACATAATGGCAGTCTTAAAACTTTTATGAATAAATAATAAATCAGTCAAACACACAGACCTTCTAAGACATCCTCTCTTGAGAACATCCTCTAAGTTAGGACTCCGCGATTACGGTTCCATGCTCCATGCTAAGGGGCACAAGAAAAACAACTTCATGTTGAATGACATATACAAGTAAGCAAATCTTTTGAAATTTGCATGGTGTTTTGGGAGCCTTTTTAAAAGGAACCGTAAGCCAGCATATGGAAAGTTATAAATACAGCCCAAGTCCGCCTGGAATCTAATTAGAGATGCCTTCCAGCTGTTGCCACTGCCTGGAGCCTCTGTTTCCTTTTACTCTCCCTCCAAACTGCCACGGAAAGGAGAGCTGAACAGCAGTTCCCCTGATGCAGCTGGAACTGAGTGAGGCGGCCTGGTGAAAAAGGAGAAGAAAAAGCAGCCACCTTCTTGAATGTTCCTGGGCAGAAAGCATTGTGCTGTGGAAATCCAGTCTAACTGGGCAGAGAGTTATAGAAGCCAAATTAGTGTTAAGTAAAACAGTATGTGCATAACCAGTAGCATGAACAGTGTTATCGATGTTATGACTTAAGAGAGAATATGGTCTAATGTTTCCCCATGTGTGGAGAAATTATGGAATCCATTCATTATTTTTCTGTTTGTACTACGTTCTCCAAACCAGACAACTTAGATAATTAAAGAAGGTCTCTAAACCGTTAGCTTTGACAGATATCAGGCCCTCACATCATAGATTTGCTATATTTTTCTCTACGGATATTAACCTGATGTTTTGTCTTTAGCTGTTACAGATATACAAATGTACAGATAACAGAGCTTAGGGCATAGAGGATTTGGAGAACCATGAGACGTTGATGTGGATCTTCAAGGATAAATAAGATTTCAAATAGACTGAGAAGAGGGTGATTGTGGTTCAAATTTACCTCTCCTCTTTGTTAACTCATTCCCTTTCCACTAATTTCCACTATATTTTCTGCTGTGCCCTCACCCACATCTTAAGCACGCGTTTCTCTATTTCAAAAATACCCTCTCTTTGAACCTGCTACTTTTTAAATACCACAATATTTCTCTCTTGCCTTTGCTTCAAGGCCAGACCCCCTCACACAGGTTATACCCACTCTCTCCATTTCTACTCCACCAGCCCTTAAAATAACCTCTTCCCAAGCCATTTGTGTTTTGGAAGCGGGTGATAAAAACAATGTCTTCCTTCTTAAAATAATGACTTAAAAGCACTATAAAAATTTTAATACTGACTAGAACTGTCTGAAAAGAACTTTTTTTCAGGCAAATGTTATGTAATCTGCCTCAGATTGCTGTTTCTGAGTGGCTCACACAGAACACAAACCTCATACGCCAACAGCACACTGTGGGGGAAACAATTTCTGTTTACCCTCAGTGCAGTGTCCTGTCCCATTAACAGCTTTACCTCTAAATATGCAAGACATTTCCTTTAACAAACCTTCTGTTGAGTGTTTCAAATGGACACACTAGCTCTGACCCAGTGAATCAATTCCTTAATATTGAATCATTCTGGCCAAACACGGGTTATAGTAATAAAGCTCCCTGAGACGCTTGGCTGTTAGAAGGTGAGGGCAGAGGGGAAGCTGTGAGCAACTGCACAGTCTCAAGGGAGACAGAACTTCTAGCTTTTCGGAGAGGCCATGGTAAGAGAGAGATGGCACTTCATTTGTTTTTATGTCTTACCTTTCCTGAATTTCAACATTTATTAGAGGAACCTCCGTTTGCTATCTTTTTATTTATATAGGTACAAAGATCCTGTGTAGCACTTAAACGTTTTACAGAAGCTCGCTGTTTCACTTTATCTTTATTTAGCATGATT